>NW_027521167.1:0-117598 GCF_052094955.1 Ictidomys tridecemlineatus | reverse complement strand
GCTGAGGTTGGAGACTGGGGTTGAGAAAGACTGTTTCAGAGTGCAAAGTTTGTAGACTGGGGTGCAGAAGAACTGTCGCAAAGAGCAGAGGTTGAAGACTGCGGTGCAGAAGGAATGTTACAGAGAGCAGAGTTTAGAGACTGGGGTGCAGAAGTACTGATACAGAGAGCAGAGTTTGGAGACTGGGGTGCAGAAGGACCGTTAGAGAGAGCAGAGTTTGTAGACTGCTGTACAGAAGGACCGTTACAGAGAGCATAAGTTGGAGACTAGGGTACAGAAGGACTGTTGCAGAGAGCAGAGTTTGGAGACTGTGGTTCAGAAGGACTTTTGCAGAGAACAAAGATTAGAGAATGGGTTGTAGAAAGACTTTTTCAGAGAGCAGAGTTTTGAGACTGAGGTGCAAAAGGACTTTTACAGAGAGCAGAGGTTGGAGACTGGGGTGCAGAAGAACTGTTACAGAGAGCAGAGTTTTTAGAAAAGGTTGCACAGGGATCTTAGAGAGAGCAGAGTTTGTAGACCAAGGTGCAGCAGGACTGTTACAGAGAGCAGAGGTTGGAGTCTAGGGTTCAGAAGGAGAGTTTCAGAGAACAGAGTTTTCAAACTGAGGCGCAGAAGGATTTTGCAGAGAGCACATGTTGGAGACTGGGGTGCAGAAGGACTGTTGCAGAGAGCAGTGGTTGGAGACTGGGGTGCAGAAGGATAGTTGTAGGGAGAAGAGGTTGGAGACTGGGGTGCAGAAGGATTGTTATTGAGATAAGATGTCGGAGAGTGGGGTTCAGAAGGTCTGTTACGGAGAGCAGCGTTTGGTCAAGGGGTGCAGAAGTACTTTTACAGAGAGTAGAGTTTGGAGAATGAGGTGCAGAAGGACCTTTACAGAGAGCGGAGTTTGGAGACTGGGTTGCAGAGGGACTGCTGCAGAGAGCAGCGGGTGGACATGGGGTGTAGAAGGACTGTTGCAGAGAGCACAGGTTTGAGATTTGGGTGCAGAAGCACTGTTGCAGAGAGTAGAGGTTCTACACTGCCTTTATGTAGGACTGTTACAAAGACAGAGTATTGAGACTTTGGTGCAGAAGGACTGTTGTGGAGAGCAGATGTTGGAGACTGGGTTGCAGAAAGACTGTTGCAGAGAGCAGAGTTTGTAGACTGAGGTGCAGAAGGACTGTTACAGAGAGCAGAATTTGGAGATTGGGGTGCAGTTGGACTGATACAGAAAGCAGAGTTTGGAGTCTCCGGTGCAGAAGGACTGTTGCAGAGAGCAGAGGTTGGAGAATGGGGTGCAAAAGGCCTGATACACAGAGCAGAGGTTGGAGACTGGGGTGCAGAAAGACTGTAACAAACAGCAGAATTTGGAGACAGGGTTGCAGAAGGATCTTACAGAGAGCAGAGTTTGGAGACTTTGGTACAGCAGGACTGTTACAGAGAGCAGAGGTTGGAGACTGGGTTGCAGAATGATCGTTGCAGTGAACAGAGTTTTCAGACTGAGGTGCAGAAGGACTGTTGCAGAGAGCAGATATTGGAGACTGGGGTGCAGAAGGACTTTTGCATAGATCAGAGGTTGGAGACTGGGGTGCAGAAGAATCGTTGTAGCGAGCAGAGCTTTGAGACCGGCGTGCAAAAGGACTATTACAAGAACAGAGTTTGGACAAGGGGTGCAGAAGGACTTTTACAGAGGGCAGAGTTTACAGACTGGGTTGCAGAAGGATCTTACAGAGAGCAGATGTTGGAGACTGAGGTGCAGAAGAACTTTTGCAGATAGCAGAGGTTGGAGACTGGGGTGTAGAAGGACTGTTGCAGGGACAAGAATTTGAGACAGCGGTTCTGAAGGATTGTTGCAGAGTGCAGAGTTTGAAGACTGAGATGCAGAAGGACTGTTACAGAGAGCATAGGTTGGAGACTGGGGTGCAGAAGGACTGTTGCAGATAGCAGAGGTTGGAGACTGGGGTGTAGAAGGACTTTTGCAGGCAGCAGAGGTTGGAGACTGGGGTGCAGAAGGACTTTTGCAGAGAGCAGAGTTTGGAGACTGAGGTACAGTAGGACTGTTATAGAGAGCAGAGGTTGGAGACTGGGGTGCAGAAGGACTTTTGAAGAGAGCAGAGGTTGGAGACTGGGGTGCAAATGGATCATTGCAGAGAGCAGAGGTTGGAGACTGGGGTGCAAAGAATCATTGCAGAGAGCAGAGGTTGGAGACTGGGGTGCAGAAGGATTGTTGCAGAGAGCAAATATTAGAGACTGGTGTGCAGAAGCATCTTTGCAGACAGCAGTGGTTCGAGACTGGGGTGCAGAAGGACTGTAACAGAGAGTAGAGTTTCAAGACTGAGTTTCAGAAGAATCGATGCAGAGAGCAGAGTTCAGAGACGGAGGTGCAAGAGGACTGTTACAGAGTGTAGAGGTGGGAGATTTGGGTGCAGAAGGATCGTTGTAGAGAGTAAAATTTTGCAACTGGGGTGCAGAAGGATTGTTATAAAAAACAGAGTTTAAAGACTGGGGTGCAGAAGGTCTGTTACCAAGAGCAGAGTTTGGACAAGGGGTTCAGGAGTTCATTTACAGAGAGTAGTTTTTGAAGACTGAGGTGAAGAAGGATCATTGCAGAGAGCAGAGGTTAGAGACTGAGTTTCAGAAGGATTGTTAAGGAGAGCAGAGGTTGGAGACTGGGTTGCAGAGGGTGTGTTGCAGAGAGCAGAGGTTGACACTGGCGTGTATAAGGACTGTAGCGGAGAGCACAGGTTCACATTGGGGTTCTGAAGGACTGTTGCAGAGAGCAGAGGTTGGAGACTGGGTTACAGTTGGACTGTTACAGAGGCAGGGGTTGAAGATTTGGTGCAGAAGGTCTGTTGCAGAGAGAAGATGTTGGAGATTGGGGTGCAGAAGAACTGTTACAGAGAGAAGAGTTTGTAGACTGAGGTGAAGAAAGACTCTTACAGAGAGTAGGTGTTGGAAATTGTGGTGCAGAATGACTGATACAGTAAGCAGAGTTTGGAGACTGGGGTGCAGAAGGATTGTTGCAGAGAGTAGAGTTTGTAGACTGAGGTACAGAAGCACTGTTACACAGAGCAGAGGTTAGAGAATGGGGTGCAAATGGCCTGTTACAGAAAGCAGAGGTTTGAGACTGGGGTGCAGAAAGACTGTTACAGAGAGCAGCGTTTTGAGAATGGGGTGCAGAAGGACTGTTGCAGAGAACAGAGTCTGGAGACTGAGGTGTAGAAGGACTGTTACAGAGAGCAGAGATTGGAGACTGGGGTGCAGAAGAACCATTACATAGAGCAGATTTTTGGGAGTTCACTACAGGAGGACTGTTACAGAGAGCAGAGGTTGGAGCCTGGGGTGGAGAAGGACTGTTGCAGAGAGGCGAGGAAGGAGACTGGGGTGCAGAAGGATCATTGTAGAGAGCAGAGTATTGAGACTGGTGTGCAGAAGGACTGTTAAAGAGAACAGAGTTTGAAGAAGGGGTGCAGAAGGACTGTTGCACGAAGCAGAGGTTTGAGACTTTGTTGCAGAAGGACTGTTGCAGACAGCAGAGTTCGGAGACTGAGGTGCACAAGGACTGTTACAGAGAGCAGAGGTTGGAGACTGGGGTGCTGATGGACTGATACAGAAAGCAAAGGTTAGAAACTGGGGTGCAGAAGGACCGTTACAGAGAGCAGATTTTGGAGACTACACTACAGGAGGACTGTTACAGAGAGCAGAGGTTGGATACTGGGGTGGAGAAGGACTGTTTCAGAGTGCAGAGTTTGGAGACTGAGGTGCACAAGGATCATTTCAGAGAGCAGAGTTTTTAGACTGAGGTGCAGAACGACTGTTGCAGAGAGAAGATGTTGGAGACTAGGGTGCATAAGAACTTTTTCAGAGAGCAGATGTTGGAGACTGGGGTGCAGAAGGATTGTTACAGAGAGCAGAGGTTGTATACTGGGGTTTAGAAGGACCATTGCAGAGATCAGAGTTTGGGAACTGAGGTGAAGAAGTCTCCATGCAGAGAGCAGAGTTTTCAGACTGAGGTGCAGAAGGACTGTTGCAGAGAGCAGATTTTTGAGACTGGGGTGAAGAAGTTCATTGCAGAGAGCAGAAGTTGGAGACTAAGGTGCAGAAAGACTGTTGCAGATAGCAGAGGTTTGAGACTGGGGTGTAGAAAGACTGTTGCAGGAACAAGAATTTGAGGCAGCGGTTCTGAAGGACTGTTGCAGAGAGCAGAGTTTGGAGACTGAGATGCAGAAGGACTGTGACAGAGAGTAGAGGTTGGAGACTGAGGTACAGAAGGATTGTTACAGAGAGCAGAGGTTGGAGACTGGGGTGAAGAAGGACTGCTGCAGATAACAGAGGTTGGAGACTGGGGTGTAGAAGGACTTTTGCAGGCAGCAGAGATTGGAGACTGTGGTGCAGAAGGACTTTTGCAGAGACCAGAGTTTGGAGACTGAGGTACAGAAGGACTGTTACAGAGAGCAGAGGTTAGAGACTGGGGTGCAAAAGGATCATTGCAGAGAGCAGAGGTTAAAGACTGGGGTGCAGAAGGATTGTACAGAGAGCAGAGGTTGGAGACTGGTGTGCAGAAGGACTGATGCTGACAGCAGTGGTTTGAGACCAGGGTGCAGAAGGACTGTTACAGAGACTAGAGTTTCGAGACTGAGGTGCAGAAGGCTCGATGCAGAGAGCTGATTTTGGAGACTGAGGTGCAAAAGTACTGTTACAGAGAGTAGAGGTGGGAGATTTGGGTGCAAAAGGCCTGTTACAGAGAGGAGAGGTTGGAGACTGGGGTGCAGAAGGTTCGTTGTAGAGAGCAAAATTTTGAGACTGGGGTGCAGAAGGATTGTTATAAAAAACAGAGGTTGGAGAGTGGGGTGCAGAAGGATTGTTAAGGAGATTAGAGGTTGGAGACTGGGTTGCAGAGGAACTGTTGCAGAGAGCAGAGGCTGGATACTGGGTTGCAGAAGGACTGAAACAGAAAGCAGATGTTGGAGACTGGGGGGCAAAATGACCATTACAGAGAGCAGAGGTTGGAGACTCTGGTACAGAAGGACTGTTACAGAGAGCAGAATTTGGAGACTGGCGTGTAGAAGGACTGTTAAAGAAAACAGAGTTTAAAGACTGGGGTGCAGAAGGACCTTTGCAGAGAGCAGAGTTTTGAGATAGGTTCCAGAAGGACTGTTACAGCGAGCAGGGGTTGTAGACTGGAGTGCAGAAGGATCTTACAGAGAGCAGAGGTAGGAGACTGGGGTGCAGCAGGACTGTTTTAGATAGAAGAGTTAGGAGACTAGGGTGCAGAAGGATCGTTGCAGAGAGTAGAGGTGGAGACTGGGGTTCAGAAGGCCTCTTACAGAGAGCAGAGGTTGGAGACTGGGATGCAGAAGGCCTGTTATAGAGAGCAGAGGTTGGAGACTGGGGTGCAGAAGGACTGTTACAGAGAGCAGAGTTTTCAGACTGGGTTTCAGAAGGGTCTTACTGAGAGCAGAGGTAGGAGACAGAGGTACAGAAAGACTGTTACAGAGAGTAGAGGTTGGAGACTGGGGTGCAGAGGGATTTTTCATAGAGCAGATTTTTCAGACTGAGGTACAGAAGGACTGTTGCAGAGGGCAGAGGTTAGAGAATGGGGTGCAGAAGGACTGTTACAGAGAGCAGAGTTAAGAGAATGGGGTGCAGAGGTAAGGTTGCAGAGTTCAGAGATTTGAGACAAAACTGCACAAGGACTGTTACAGAAAGCAGAGTTTGCAATCCGTGGTTCAGAAGGACTTATACAGAAAGTAGAAGTTTGAGACTCGGGTGCAGAAGGACCGTTAGAGAGAGCAGAGGTTGGAGACTGCGGTACAGAAGGACTGTTACAGAGAGCAGAGGTTTGAGACTGGAAAGTAGAAGGACTGTTGCAGGGAACAGATGTTGTAGACTGGGTTGCAGAAGGACCGTTGATGAAAGCAAAAGTTTTAAACTGGGTTGGAGAAGAATGTTACAGAGAGCAGAGTTTGAAAACTGGGGTGCAGAAGGACCTTACAGAGAACAGAGGTTGGAGACTGGGGTGCAGAAGGAGTGTTAAAGAGAGGAGACGTTGGAGACAGGGGAGCAGAAGGACTGTTGCAGAGAGCAGAGGTTGGAGATTGAGGTGCAGAAAAACAGTTAGAGAAAGCAGAGGTGGAGTCTGGGGTTCAGTAGGATCGTTGAAGAGAACAGAAGTTGGAGACTGAGTTGCAGAAGAATCGTTGAAGAGAGCAGAGGTGGTGACTGGGCTGCAGAAGGATCGTTACAGAGAGAAGAGTTAGGAGACTGCGGTGCAAAAGGACTGTTACAGAGAGCACAGTTTGTAGACTGGGGTGCAGAAGGAAAGTTGCAGAAAAAAGAGGTTGGAGACTGGGGTGCAGAAGGACGGTTTCAGAGAGCAGAGATTGGAGATTGAGATTCAGAAGGATTGTTACACAGAGCTGACGTTGAAAACTAGGGTGAAGAATTATGATACAGAAAGCATAAGTGTGAGACTGGGGTGCAGACGGACCATTACACAAAACAGAGGTTGCAGACTGGCGTGCAGAAGGATTGTTTCAGAGAACAGAGTTTGGAGTCTGAGGTGCATAAGGCCTGCTACAGAAAGCAGAGGTTGGAGACTGGGTTGCAGAAGGACTGTTATAGAGAGCAGAGTTTTGAGGCTTGGTTGAAGAAGGATCTTACAGAGAGCATTGGTTGGTGACTGTGGTGCAGGACGAATGTTACAGAGAGCAGTGATTACAGACTGGGGTGCTAAATGATCGTGCAGAGAGAAGAGGTTTCAGACTGAGGTGCAGAAGGACTGTAACAGAGAAAAGAGGTTGAAGACTGAATTGCAGCAGGACTGTTAGAGAGAGAAGTGTTTGGTGACTGTGGTGCAGAAAGACTGTTAGAGAAAGCAGATGTTGGAAATTGGGGTACAGAGGGACCGTTACAGAGAGCAGAGTTTGGAGACTGCGGTATAGAAAGTCTGTAACAAAGAGCAGAGAGGGGAAAGGGAAAAAAAAAACAAGGAGAGAAACGAATTACAGTAGAAGGGATAAAAAGAGAAATGAGGGGGAGGGGGGATAGTAGAGGATAGGAAAGGTAGCAGAATACAACAGTTACTAGTATGGCATTATGTAAAAATATGTATGTGTAACCGATGTGATTCAGAAATCTGTATTTGGGGTAAAAATGGGAGTTCATAACTCACTTGAAACTAATGTTTGAAGTAGGATATGTCAAGAGCCTTGTAATGTTTTGAACAACCAATAAAAAAAAATTAAAATTGAGACTCAAAAAAAAAAAAAAAAAAAAACAAAGAGCAGAGGTTTGAGAATATGGTGCAGAAGGACTGTTACAAAGAGCAGAGGTTGGAGACTAGGGTGCAGAAGGATTGTTCCAGAGAGGAGAGGTTGGAGACTGGGGTGCAGAAAGACTGTTACACAGAGCAGAGTTTGAAGACTGGGGTGTCGAAGGACTGTTGCAGAGAGCAGAGGCTGGAGACTTGAGTGAAGAAGGACTGTTGCCAAGAGCAGAATTTGTAGACTGAGGTGCAGAAGGTCTGTTGAGGAGAAGAGACATTGGAGACTGGGGTGCAGAAGGATCGTTTCAGAGAGGAGAGTTTGGAGACTGAGGTGCAAGAAGACGGTTACAGAGAGCAGAGGTTAGAGACTAGGGTGCAGAAGGCTTGTTACAGAGAGCAGAGTGTGGAGAAGGGCTCCATAAAGACTGTTACAGTTCACAGAGTTTGGAGACTAGGTTGAAGGAGGATCTAACAGAGAGCAGATGTTGGGGATCCAGGTGCAGAAGGACTGTTACAGAGAGTAGAGGTTGAAGACTGAGGTGCAAAAGGATCGTATCAGAGAACAGCGTTTTAAGACTGAGGTGCAGAAGCACTGTTTCAGAGACCACAGGTTGGAGACTGGGGCACAGAAAGACTGTTGCAGAGAGCAGTGTTTGTAGACTGGGGTGCAGAAATCTTGTTATAGAGAACACATTTTGGAGACTGGAGTGCAGAAGGCCTGTTAGAGAGAGGAGAGTTGGGAGAAGGGATGCAGAAGGACTGTTAGAGAGGGCAGAGTTTGGAGACTGGGTTGCAGAAGGATCTTACAGAGAGCAGATGTTGGAGACTGAGGTGTTAAATGATTGTTGCAGAGAGGAAAGTTTCGAGACTGGGGTGCAGAAGGCCTCTTACAGAGACCAGAGTTTGGAGACTGGGGTGCAGAAGGCCTGTTAAATAGAGCAGAGTTTGAAGACTGGGGTGCAGAAGGACTGTTATAGAAAGCAAAGTTAGGAGACTGGGTGGCAGAAGGATCTTACAGAGAGCAGAGTTTGGAGACTGAGGTGCAGGAGGACTGTTACAGAGAGCAGTGTTTGGAGACTGGTGTTCAGATGGATCATGTAAAGAGAAGAGGTTTTACACTGAGGTGTAGATCGACTGTTACAGAGAGCAGAGGTTGGAGACTGGGGAGCAGAGGGATTGTTGCAGAGACCAGAAGTTGCAGAGGCAGGTGCAGAAGGACTGTTACAGAGAGCAGAGTTTGGAGACTCTGGTGCAGAAGGAATGATACAGAAAGCAGAGGTTGAAGACTGGGGTGTAGAAGGACTGTTGCAGAGAGCAGAGTTTGGAGACTGGGTTGGAGAAGGAGTTTTCAGACAGCAGATTTTGGAGACTGAGGTGGAAAAGGAATCTTGCAGAGAGGAGAAATTAGAGACTGGGGTGCATATGGACTATTGCAGTGATCAGAGGTTGCAGACTGAGGTGCAGAAAGCCTGATACAGACAGCAGAGTTTCGAGAATGTGGTGCTAAAGGAATGATATAAAAAACAGAGGTTGGAGAATGTGCTGCAGAAGGACCCTTACAGAGAACAGAGTTTGGAGACTGCAGTACAGAACGACTGTTACAGAGAGCAGAGGTTTTAGACTGGGGTGCAGAATAACTATTGTAGCGATCAGAATTTAAAGACTGGGGTGCAGAAGGACCATTGCAGAAAGCAGAGTTTGTAGACTGGGGTTCAGAAGGATCTTACAGAGAGCAGAGTTTGGACACTGAGGTGCATAAAGACTGTTGCAGAGTGCAGAGGTTGGAGATTGGGGCACAGTAGGACTGTTGCAGAGAACAGAGGTTGGCGTCTGAGGTACAGAAGGACTGTTACAGAGAGCAGAGGTTGGAGAATGGGTTGCAGAATTACTGATACATAACGCAGAGTTTGGAGACGCAGGTGCAGAAGGACCGTTACAGAGAAAAGAGGTTAGAAACTGGGTTGGAGAAGGACCCTTACAGAGAACAGAGGTTGAAGACTGCGGTACAGAAGAACTGTTGTTGAGATCAAGGTTGGAGCCTCGGGTGCAGAGGGACCATTGCAGAGAGCAGTGGTTGGAGACTGCAGTACTGAAGGACTATTAAGAAGAGCGGATGTTGGAGACTGGGGTGGAGAAGAACTGTTGCAGAGAGCAGAGATTGCAAAGTGAGGTGCAGAAGGACTGTTACGGAGAGCAGAGTTTGGAGTCTCTTGTGCAGAAGGACTGATACAGAGAGCAGAGGTTGGAAACTGGAGTGAAGAAGGACCCTTACAGAGAACAAAGGTTGAAGACTGCGGTACTGAAGAAGTGTTTTTGAGAACAAGGTTGGAGACTGGGGTGCAGAGGGACCATTGCAGAGAGCAGAGGTTGGAGACAGGGGATCAGAAGGAATGTTACAGAGAGCAGATGTTGGAAACTGGGGTACAGAATGATCTTACAGAGAGCAGAATTTGAAGACTGGGTTGCAGAAAGACTGTTGCAGAATAGACGTTGGAGACTGGGGTGCAGAAGGATCGTTGCAGAGAGCAGATTATGGAGACTAAGGAATAGAAGGACTGTTCTAAAGAACAGAGCTTGGAGTCTGAGGTACAGAAGGATTGTTACAGAGAGCAGAGGTTGGAGTCTGAGGTGCAGAAGGACTGTTACAGAGAGCAGAGTTTAGAGACCGGGGTAAAGAAGGACTGATAAAGAAAGCAGAGTTTGGAGACTGGGGTGCAGAAGGACCATTACAGAGAGCAGAGGTTGTAGACTGCCGTATAGAAGGACTGTTACAGAGAGCAGAGGTTGGAGACTGCGGTGGAAAAGGACTGTTGCAGAGAGCATATTTTGGAGACTGGAGTGAGGAAGGACTGTTGCAGAGAGAAGAGGTTGACGACTGGGTTGCAGAAAGACTGTTGCAGAGAGAAGAGGTTGCAGAGTGAAGTGCAGAAGGACTGTTACAGAGAGCAGAGTTTGGAGACTGTGGTGAAGAAAGACTGATACAGAAAGCAGAGGGTGGAGACTGGGGTGCAGAAGAACCCTTATGGAGAACAGAGTTTGAAGACTGCGGCACAGAAGAAGTGTTGTAGAGAACAAGGTTGAAGACTGGGCTGCAGAGAGACCATTGCAGAGAGCAAACGTGGATACTGGGGTGTAGAAGGAATGTTAGAGAGAGGAATGTTTGGAGACTGGCGTGCAGAAGGAATTTTGCAGAGAGCAGACGTTGGAGACTGGGGTGCAGAAAGATCGTTACACAGAGTAGACTATGGAGACTGGGGTATAGAAGGACTGTTCTAGAGAAAAGAGGTTGGAGAGAGGGGTGCAGAAGGACTGTTACAGAGAGCAGACTTTGAAGCCTAGCGTGCAGAACACTGGATATAGAAAGCAGAGTTTGAAGACTGGGTTGCAGAAGGATTGATACAGAAAGCAGAGGTTGGAGATTGGGTGCACAAGGACCCTTACAGAGAACAGAGGTTGGAGACTGAGGTACAGAAGGACTGTTAAGGAGAGTAGAGGTTGGATACTGGGGTGCAGAATAAATGTTTTAGAGAACAGAGGTTGGAGAGTTTGGTGCTGAAGGACCATTGCAAAAAGCATAGGTTGTAGACTGGGTTTCAGAAAGATCTTGCAGAGAGCAGAGTTTGGACACTGAGGTCCAGAAGGACTGTTGCAGAGAATAGAGGTTGGAGACTGGGGTGCAGAAGGCTTCTTACAAAGAGCAGAGGTTGGAGACTGATGTGCAGAAGGACTGTTACATAGAGCAGAGATTGGAGACTGGGGTGCAAAAGGACTGTTGCAGTAGCAGAGGTTAAAAACTGGGGTGAAGAAGGACTGTTGCAGAGTGCAGTGTTTTTAGACTTGGGTGCAGAGGACTGTGGCAGAGAGCAGAGGTTGGAGACTGGGGTGAAGGAGAACTGTAACAGAGAGCAGAGGTTGAAGCCTGGCATGCAGAACGACCGATATAAAAAGCAGAGTTTGGAAACTGGGGTTCAGAAGGACTAATACAGAAAGCAGAGTTTGGAGATGGTGTGCACATGGACCCTTAAAATGAACAGAGGTTGGAGACTGATTTACAGAAGGACTGTTACAAAGAGCAGAGGTTGGAGACTGGGGTGCAGAATAAGTGTTGTAGAGAAAAGAGGTGGAAGACTCTGGTGCAGAAGGACAATTACAAAAAGCATAGTTTGAACAACAGCAGAGGAGGTAGAGAGGGAAGATGGGAGGGGAGGGGAGGGGAGGGGGGATAGTAGGGGATAGGAAAGGTAGTAGAATACAACAGTCACTAATATGTCATTATGTAAAAATGTGAGTATGTAACAGAAGTGAGTCTGTATTATGTATTTGGGGAGTTCAAAACCCAATTGAGTCGAATGTATGAAAGATGATATGTCTTGAGCTCTGTAATGTTTTGAACAATCAATAAAATAAAAAAAAATTAAAAAAATAAAAAAAAAAAAAAAAAAACAAAAAGCATAGTTTGGAGACTGGGTTTCATAAGGATCACACAGAGAGCAGAGTTTGGACTCTGAGGTGCAGAAGGACAGTTGCAGAGAGCAGAGGTTGGAGTCTGAGGTGCAGAAGAACTATTAAAGAGAGCAGAGTTTGGAGACTTCGGTGGAAAATACCGTTGCAGAGAGCAGATTTTAGAGACTGGGGTGAGGAATGACTGTTGCCGAGAGCAGAGTTTGAAGACTGGGGTGCAGAAGGGCTGTTGCAGAGAGCAGAGGTTGCAGAGTGAAGTGCAGAAAAACTGTTACAGAGAGCAGAGTTTGGAGACTTGAGTGCAGAAGGACCCTTAGAGAGAACAGAGGTTGAAGACTGCGGTACAGAAGAACTGTTGTAGAGAACAAGGTTGGAGACTGGGGTGCAGAGGGACCATTGCAGAGAGGAAACTTTGGAGACTGGGGTGCCGAAAGAATGTTACTGAGAGCAGAGTTTGGAAACTGGGATTCGGAAGGATCTTACACAGAGGAAAGTTCGGAGATTGGGGTGCAAAAAGATTGTTGCAGAGAGCAGACGTTGGAGACTGGGGTGCAGGACGATCGTTACAGAGAGTTGATTATGGAGACTGGGGTATACAAAGAGTGTTCTAGAGAGCAAAGGTTGGGGACTGGGGTGCAGAAAGACTGTTTCAGAGAGCAGTTTTTGAAGACTGAAGTGCAGAAAAACTGTTAAAAAGAGAAGTGTTTGGATACAGGGGTGCAGAACTTATACTGAAAGCAGATTTGGAGACTGGGGTGCAGAAGAATCTTACAGAGAGCAGAGTTTGAAGAGTGACGTGCAGAAGGATTGTTACAGAGAGCAGAGGTTGGAGACTGTGTTGCAGAAGGACACTTAAAGAGAGCAGAGTTCAGAAACGTGGGTGCAGAAGGCCTGTTACAGAGTGCAGAGGATGGAGACTGGTGTGCAGAAGGCCTGTTAAAGAGAGCAGAGTTTGGACACTGGGGTGCAGAAGGACTGTTACAGAAAGCAGAGTTTGGAGACTTCTTTTTAAAAGGATCATACACAGAGCAGAGTTTAAAGGCTGAGGTGCAGAAGGACTATTACAGAGAGTAGATGTTAAAGACTGAGGTTTAGAAAGACCATTGCAGAGAGCAGAGGTTGGAGACTGAGGTGCAGAAGCACTGTTGTGGAGTTCAGAGGTTTGAAACTTGGGTGTAGAAGACTGTTTCAGAGAGCAGCGGTTGGAGATTGGGGTTCTGAAGGACTGTTTCAGAGAGCAGAATTTGGAGACTGAGGTGCAGAAGGACTGTACAGAGAGCAGACGTTGGAGAAGTAAGTGCAGAAGGACTTTTACAGAAAGCAGGGGTTGGAGACTGGTGTGCAGAAGGACAGTTACAGAGAGAAGAGTTTGGAAACTGGAGTACAGAAGGACTGTTACAGAGAGCAGAGGTTGAAGACTGGGGTGGTGAAGAACTGTTGCAGAGATCAGATCTTAAAGACTGGTGCAGAAGGACTGTTGCATAGAGGAGGTTGGAGACTGGGGTGCAGAAAAACTGTTGCAGAGAGTAGGGGTTGGAGAATGGGGTGCAGAAGAACTGTTTCTGAGAGAAGACGTTAGAGATTGGGGTGGAGAAGGACTGTTGCTGAGAGCAGAATTTGGAGATAGAGGTGCAGAAAAACTGTTACAGAGAGCAGTGGTTAGAGACTTGAGTGCAGAAGTACTGATACAGAAAGCAGAGATTGGTGACTGGGGTTCAGAAGGACTGCTGTAGATAGCAGATTTTGGAGAATGGGGTGAAGAAAGACTGTTGCAGAGAGTAGCATTTGGAGATTAAGGTGCCACACGACTGTTGCAGAGAGCAGAGGTTGGAGTCGGAAGTGGAGAAGGACTGTTACAGAGAGCAGAGTTTGGAGACTGGGGTGCAGAAGAACTGATACAGAAAGCAGAGTTTGGAGACTGGGGTGCAGAAGGACAAATGCAGAGAGCAGAGGTTAGAGACTGTGTTGCAAAAGGAACTTACTGAGAGCAGATGTTGGAAACTGAGGTGAAGAAGGACTGTTGCAGAGAGCAGAGGTTGGAGATTGGGGTGCAGCAGGACTTTTTGCAGAGAGCAGAGGTTGGAGTCTGAGGTTCAGAAGGACTGATACAGAATGCAGAGTTTGGAGACTGGGGTGCAGAAGGACCATTACAGAGAGCAGAGGTTTGAGACTACAGTACAGAAGGACTGTTGCAAAGAGAAGAGGTTGGAGTATGGGGTGCAGAATAAGTGTTGTATAGAACAGAGTTTGGAGTCTCGGGTGCAGAAGGACCATTGTAGAAAGCAGAGGTTGGAGACTGGGTTTCCAACAGATCTTACAGAGAGCAGAGTTTGGACACTGAGGTGCACGAGGACAGTTACAGAGAGCAGAGGTTGGAGATGGAGGTACAGAGGGACTGTTACACAGAGCAGAGGTTGGAGAGTGGGGTGCAGAATGACAGTTAGAGAGCACAGTTTTGAGACTGGGGTGAAGAAGAAATGTTGCAGAGAGCAGAGGTTGGAGACTGGGGTGCAGAAGGACTGATTCTGAGAGCAGAATTTGGAGACTGGGGACCAGAACGATCTTACAGAAAGGAAATTTTGAAGACTGGGGTGCAGAAGGATTGTTGCAGAGAGTAGATTATGGAGACTGGTGTATAGAATGACTGTTCTAGAGAGCAGAGTTTTGAGACTGGAGTGTAGAAGGACTGTTGCAGAGAGCAGTTGTTGAAGAATGAGGTGCAGAAGGACTGTTACAGAGAGCAGAGTTTGAAGACTGAGGTGCAGAAGGATAATTGTAGAGCACAGAATTTTGAGACTGAGGTGCAGAAGGACTGCTGCAAAGAGCAGATGTTGGAGACTTGGGTGCAAAAGGACTGTTGCAGAGAGCAGACTTTGGATACTGGGGTGCAAATGGATCGTTTCAGAGCACAGAATTTTCAGACTGAGGTGCAGAAGGACTGTTGCAGAGAGCAGAGTTTGGAGACTGAGGTGCAGAAAGACTGTTACAGAAATCAGAGTTTGGAGACTGGGGTGCACAAGAATCGATGAAGAGAGTAGAGTTGTCAGACTCAGGTGCAGAAAGACTGTTACAAGGAGCAGATTTTGTAGACTGGGGATCAGAAGTATTCTTACAAAGAGCAGAGGTTTGAAACTGGGGTTCAAAACGATTGTTGTAGAGAGAAGAGTTTTGAGACTGGGGTCCAGAGGGATTGTTACAGAGAGCAGAGGTTGAAGAATGTGGTGCAGAAGGACCATTGCAGAGATCAGAGTTTGGTAACAGGTGAAGGAGGATTGTTAAAAAGAACAGAAGTTGGAGACTGGGGTGCAGAAGGACTGTTGCAGAAAGCAGAGTTCGGAGACTGGGGATTAGAAGGACTGTTGCAGAGAGCAGAGGTTGGAGACTGGGGTGCAGAAGGACTGTTACATAGAGCAGAGTTTGGAGACAGGTTTACAGAAGGATCTTACAGAGAGCAGAGGTTCGAGACTGAGGTGCAAAAAGACTATTACAGAGAGCCGAGTTTGGAGACTGGGGTGCAGAAAGATCGCTGCAGAGAACAGCGTTTTTAGACTGAGGTGCAGAATAACTGTTGCAGAGAGCAGAGTTTGGAGACTGGGGTGCAGAAGGACTGTTGGATAGAGCAGACGTTAGAAACTGGTGTGCAGAAAGATAGTTGCAGACAGCAGAGGTTTGAGACTGGGGTGCAGAAGAACTGTTACAAAGAGCAGAGTTTCGAGACTGAGGTGCAAAAAGATCATTGCAAAGAGCAGATGTTGGAGACTGGGGTGCAGAAGAACTCCTACAGAGAGCAGAATTTTTAGACAAAGTTGCACAAGGATCTTACAGAGAGCAGAGTTGTAGACCAATGTGCTTCAGGACTGTTAAAGAGAGTAGTGGTTGGAGACTGGGTTCAGAAGGATCGTTGTAGAGAACAGAGTTTTCAGACTGAGGTGCAGAATGTCTTTTGCAGAGAGCACATCTAGGAGACTGGGGTGCTGAAATACTGTTGCAAAGAGCAGAGTTTGTGGACTGGGGTGCAGAAGGATTGTTATAAAGAACAGAGGTTGGAGACTGCGGTGCAGTAGACCTATTACGGAGAGCAGAGTTTGGAGAAGGGGTTCAGAAGTATATTTACAGAGAGTAGTGTTTGGAGACTGTGGTGTAGAAGGACCTTTGCAGAGAGCAGAGGTTGAAGACAGAGGTGCAGAAGGATTGTTACAGAGAGCAAAGTTTGGAGACTGGGTTGCAGAGGGACTGTTGCAGAGAGCAGAGGCTGGACACTGGGGTTTAGAAGGACTGCTATGGAGAGCACAGGTTGGAGATTTGGTTGCAGAAGGACTGTTGCAGAGAGCAGAGTTTGGAGACTGTGTTACAGTAGGACTGTTAAATAGGCAAAGGTTGGAGATTTGGTACAGAAGGACTGTTGCAGAGAGCAGATGTTGGAGACTGGAGAGCAGAAGGACTGTTGCAGAGAGCAAAGTTTGTAGACTGAGGTGCAAAAGCACTGTTACAGAGAGCACAGTTTGGAGAATTAGGTGCAAAAGGCCTGATAGAGAGAGCAAAGGTTGGAGACTGGGGTGCAGAAGGGTCGTTGCAGGGAACAGAGTTTTGAGACTGAGGTGCAGAGGGACTGTTGCAGAGAGAAGAGTTTGGAGACTGAGGTGCAGAAGGACTGTTACAAAGAGCAGAGATTGGAGACTGGGGTGCAGATGGACTGTTACAGAGAGCAGATTTTGGAGACTGCACTACAGGAGGACAGTTACAAAGAGCAGAGTTTTGGAGACTGGCGTCGAGAAGGACTTTTGCAGAGAGCAGAGGATGGAGACTGGGATGCAGAATGATCGTTGTAGAGAACAGAGTATTGAGACTGGCGTGCAAAAGGACTGTTACAGGGGAACATAGTTTTGAGAAGGGGTGCAAAAGGACTGTTACAGAGGGCAGAGTTTGGAGACTGAGTTGCAAAAAAATTATACAAAGAGATAATGTTGGAGAATTAGGTGCAGAAGGACTTTTACAGAGAGTAGAGGTTAGAGACTGAGGTGCAGAAGGAATGGTTGCAGGAAGTAGATATTTGAGACTTTGGTGCAAAATGACTGTGGCAGAGAGCAGAGTTTGGAGACTGAAGTTATGAAGGACTGTTACAAAAACCAGAGGTTGGAAACTGGGTGCAGAAGGACTGATACAGAAAGCAGAGGTTGGAGACTGGGTGCAGAAGGACCCTTACAGAGAGCAGATTTTTGAGACTGCACTACACGAGGATTGTTACAGAGAGTAGAGGTTGGAGACTGGGGTAGAGAAGACTGTTTCAGAGTGCAGAGTTTGGAGACTGGGTTGCACAATGATCGTTGCAGAGAGCAGAGTTTTCAGACTGAGGTGCAGAAGGACTGTTGCAATGAGCAGATGTTGGAGACTGGGGTGCAGAAGGACTTTTTCAAAGAGCAGAGTTTGGAGACTGGGGTGTAAAATGATTGTTGCAGAGAGCAGAGGTTGGAGACTGAGGTGCAGAAGGATTTTTACAGAGAGCCGAGGTTGGAGTCTGAGGTGCAGATGGACCATGACAGAAAGCAGAGTTTGGAGACTGGGGTGCAGAAGGACTGTTACAGAGAGCAGAGATTGGTGACTGAGGTGCAGAAGGACTGTTACCGAAATAAGAATTTAGAGACTGGGATTCACAAGGATACTTGCAGAGAGCAGAGTTTTTAGACTGAGGTGCAGAAGACCTGTTACAGAGAGAAGTGCTTGGAGAATGGGGTGCAGAAGGTCAGTTACAGACAGCAGAGGTTAAAGACTGGGTTGCAAAAGGATCTTACAGAAAGTAGAGGTTGGAGACTGAGGTACAGAAGGACTGTTACAGAGAGCAGAGGTTTGAGACTGAGGTGCAGAAGGATCGTTAAAATTAGCAGAGTTTTCAGACTGAGGTGCAGAAGGACTTTTGAAGAGAGCATAGGTTTTATACTGGGGTGCAGGAGGCCTGTTACAGAGAGCAGAGATGGGAGACTGGGGTGTAGAAGGATTATTGCAGAGAGTAGAGGTTGAATATTGGCGTCCAGAAGGACTGTTGCCGAGAGAAGGGATTGGAGACTGGGGTTGAGAAGGACTGCTTCAGAAAGTAGAGGTTGGAGAATGAGGTGCATAAGGACTGGTTACAGAGAGCAGAGGTTGAAGCCTGGGGTGCAGAAGGGCTGATACAGAAAGCAGACGTTGGTGATCTGGGTGCAGAAAGATTGTGGCAGAGAGCTGAGGTTTAAGACTGGGGTGGAGAAGAACTCTTTTAGAGAGCAGATGTTGGAGTCTGTGGTGCAAAAGGACTGTTGGATAGAGCAGCGATTGGAGACTTGGGTTCAGAAGGAGTATTGCAGAGAGCAGAGGTTGCAGACTGAGGTGAAGAAGGAATGTAGCAGAGAGCAGATGTTGGATCATATAGTGCAGAAGGACTTTTTCAGAGAGCAGAGTTTAGTGACCGGGGTGTAGATAGACTGTTGCAGAGAGCAGAGGTTGCAGAGTGAGGTGCAGAAGGACTGTTATAGAGAACAGAGGTTGGAGACTCGGGTGCAGAAGGACCATTGCAGAAATCACAGGTTGGAGACAGGGTTTCAGTAGTATCTTACAGAGAGCAGAGGTTAGACACTGAGGTGCATAAGGACTCTAGAAAAGAGCAGAAGTTGGAGATTGGGGCGCAGAAAGACTGTTGCAGAGAGCAGAAGTTTGTGTCTGAGTTGCAAAAAGAAAGTTACAGAGAGCAGAATTTAGAGACTGGGTTAAGAAAAACTGATAGAGAAAGCAGAGTTCGGAGACTGGGGAACAGACGGATCATTACAGAGAGCAGAGTTTGGAGACTGCAGTACAGAAGGACTGTTAAAGAGAGCAGAGTTTGGAGACTGGGGTGGAGAAGAACTGTGGCAGAGAGCAGATTTGGAGACTGGGGGGCAGAAGGACTTTTGCAGAGAGCAATGTTGAAGACTGGAGTGCAGAAGGACTGTTGCAGAGAGCAGAGGTTTTAGAGTGAGATGCAGAAGGACTTTTACAAAGAGCAGAGTTTGGAGACTATGTTGCAGAAGGACTGATACAGAAAGCAGAGGTTGAGGACTGGAGTGAATTAGGACCCTTCAAGAGAATAGAGGTTGAAGACTGTGGTACAGAAGAACTCTTGTAGAGAACAGAGATTGGAGACTTCTGTGCAGAGGGACCATTGCAGAGAGTAGAGTTTGGAGAATAGGGTGTAGAAGGAATGTTACAGAGAGAAGAGTTTGGAAACTGGGGTGCAGAAGGATCTTACAGAGAGAAGACTTTGCAAACTTGGGTGCAGAAGGACTGTGGCAGAGAGCAGAGTTTGGAGAAGTGGGTGCAGAAAGATCGTTGCAGAGAGCAGAGTGTGGAGACTGGGGTGCACAAAAACTGTTAAAGAGAGAAGAGGTTGGATCTGTTACACAGATCAGAGTTTGGAGTTTGGAGTGCAGAAGGACTGTTACAGAAAGCAGAGTTTGGAGACTGGTTTTCAGAAGGAACTTACACAGAAGAGGTTGGAGACTGAGGTGCAGAATGACTGTTACAGAGAGTAGATGTAGAAGACTGAGGTGCAGAAAGACCGTTGCAGAGAGCAGAGTTCGGAGACTGAGGTGCAGAAGGACTGTTTAAGAGAGCAGAGTTTGGAGACTTGGGTTTAGAAGGACTCTTGCATAGAGCAGAGGATGGAGATTAAGGTGCAGACGGACTCTTGCAGAGAGCAAAATTTGCAGACTGAGGTGCAAAAGGACTGTTTAAGAAAGCAGAGTTTGGAGACGTGGGTGTAGAAAAACTCTTGGAGAGATCAGAGTTGGGAGATTAAGGTGCAGAAGGACTGTTGCATAGAGCAAAATTTCGAGACTGAAGTGCAGAAAAACTGTTACAAAGATCAGAGTTTGGAGACTGGGGTGGAGAAAAACTGTTGCAGAGATCATATGTTGGAGACTGGGGTGCAGAATGAATGTTGCAGAGAGTAGAGGTTGGAGATTGGAGTGTACAAGAACTATTGCAGTGAGGAGAGTTTGGAGACTGGGGTGCAGAAGGATTGTTACACAGTGCAGAGGTAGGATACTGGGGTGCAGAAGGACTGACCCAGAGAGCAGAGGTTGGAGACTGGGGTGCAGAAGGCCTGTTACAGAGAGCAGAGTTTGGAGACTGAGGTGCTGAAGGATCGTTACAGAGAGCAGAGTTTGGAGACTGCGTTGCAGAAGGACTTTTACAGAGAGAAGAGGTTGGAGACTGGGATGAAGAAGGATTCTTACACAGAGCAGACGATGGAGACTGGGGAGCAGAAGGAGTGTTACAGAGAGCAGACTTTGGAGATTGGGGTTCAGAAGAACTTTTACAGAAAGCAGAGGTTGGAAACTGGGGTGTAGAAGGCCTGTTAAAGAGAGCAGATGTCAGAGACTGAGGTGCAGAAGGATCATTAGAGAGAGCAGAGTTTGGAGACTGCGGTACAGAAGAACTGTTACAGAGAGTAGAGCTTGGAGACTGGGGTGCAGAAGGAATGCCACAAAGAGCAGAGTTTGGAAACTGGGGTGCAAAAGGATCTTATAGAGACCATCTGTTGAAGCCTGGAGTGCAGAAGGACTGTTACAGAAAGCAGACATTGGAGACTGGGGTGCAGAAGGATCTTTGCAGAGAGTAGAGGTTGGAAACTTGGGTGTAGAGGGACTGTTGCAGAGAGCATATTTTTGAGACTGGGGGGTAGAAAGACTTTTGCAGAGAGCAGAGGTTGGAGACTGAGGTGTAGAAGGACTGTTACAGAGAGCAGAGGTTGGAGACTGGGGTGCAGAAGGACCATTATAGAGAGCAGAGTTTGGGGACTGCGGTACAGAAAGACTGTTATGGAGAGCAGATTTTGGAGACTAGGGTGCAGAAGGACTATTGCAGAGAAAAGGTTTTGGAGACTTGGGTGCAGAAGAAATTCTGAAGAGAGCAGAGGTTGGAGACTGAGGTGTAGAATGACTTTTACAGACAGCAGAGGTTGGAGACTGGGGTTCAGAAGGATCTTACAGAGAGCAGAGGTTGGAAACTGGGGTGCAATGGACTGTTGCAGAGAGCAGAGGTTGGAGAATGAGGTGCAGAAGGATAATTCCAGACAGCAGAGTTTGGGGACTGACATGCATAAGGATCCTTGGAGAGAGCAGAGGTTTCAGACTGTGGTGAAGAATGATCGTTACAGAGAGCGAAGGATGAAAAAGGGTGTGCAGAAAGACAGTTACAGAGAGGACAAATGGAGACTAAGGTGCAGAAGAAATGTTGTAGAGAGCAGAAGGTCGAGACTGTGGTGCAGAAAGACTGTTGCATAGAGCAGAAGTTGGAGACTGGGGTGCAGAAGAACTGATACAGAAAGCAAAGTTGGCGACTGGGTGCATAAGGACCGTTACAGAGAACAAAGTTTAGAGACTGCTTTACAAAAGGACTGTAACTGAGAGCTGATGTTGGAGACTGTGTGGCAGAAGGACTTATGCAGAGAACAGAGGTTGGAGACTGGGGTGCAGAAGGACCATTGCAAAGAGCAGAGTTTGGAGTCTGAGGTGCAGAAGGATTGTTAGAAAGCAGAGGTAGGATACTGAGGTTCAGAAGGAATGTTACAGAGTGCAGAGTTTGGAGACTGGGGTGAAGAAAGACTGCTGCATAAAGCAGAGGTTAGAGACTGGGGTGCAGAAGGACAGTTACAGAGAGCAGAGGTTGAAGCCTGGGGTGCAGAAGGTCTGATAGAAAGAGCAGAGGTTTGAGACTGAGGTCCAGAAAGACTGTTACAGAGATCAGAGTGTGGAGACTGGGGTGCAGAAATAATGTTGCAGAGAGCAGATGTTGGAGACTGAGGTTCAGAAGGATAGTTGCAGAGAGCAGAATTTGGAGACTGCAGTATAGAACGACTGTTACATAGCGCAGAGGTTGGAGACATGGGTGAAGAAGGACTGATGCAAAGAACAATGGTTTGAGACTGGGGTGCAGAACGCCTGTTACAGAGTGCAGAGTTAGGAGAGTGGGGTGCAGAAGGCCTGTTAGAGAGAGCAATGTTTGGAGACTGGGGTGCAGAAGCACTGTTACAGATAGCACAGTTTCGAGACAGGGTTGCAGAAGGATCTTACAGAGAGCATTTTGGAGACTGAGGTTCAGAAGGACTGTTACAGAGAGCAAAGTTTGGAAAATGGGGTGTAGAAGGATTGTTGCACAGAGCAGAGGTTTCAGACTGAGGATAGTTACAGAGAGCAGATGTTGGATCCTGGGGTGCAGAAGGAATGTTACAGAGAGGAAAGTTTTGAGACTGGGGTGCAGAAGGGTCGTTGCAGAGAGCAGAGGTTGGAGAATGAGGTGCAGAAGGATCGCTAATGAGAGCAGAGTTTGGAGACTGGGGTGCAGCAGGACAGTTACAGAGAGCACAGGTTGGAGACTGGTGTGCAGAAGAAAGGTAGCAGAGAGCAGAGGTTGGAGACTGGGATGCAGAAGTACTTTTGCAGAGAGAAGTTGTTGGAAACTGGGATGCAGAAGGATAGTTGCAGAGAGAAGATGTTGGAGACTGGGGTGTAGAAGGACTGTTAAAGAGAGCAGATGTCAGAGACTGAGGTGCAGAAGGATCGTTGCAGAGAGAAGAGGTAGAAGACTGGGGTGCAGAAGGCCTGTTACACAGATCAGAGGTTGGAGACTGGGGTGCAGAAGGGTTGGTACAAATAGCACATTTTGGAGACTGGGGTGCAGAAGGATCACTGCAGAGAGCAGAGGTTTCAGACTGTGGCTTAGAAGGACTGTTACAGAGAATAGAGGTTGGAATCTTAGGTAGAGAAGGACTGTTTCAGAAAGCAGAGGTTGGCAATTGAGGTGCAGAAGTACCATTATAGAGAGAAGAGGTTAGAGACTGCGGTAAAGAAGGACTGTTATAGTGAGCAGAGTTTGGAGACTTTGGTGCAGAAGGCCCGTTTTAGAGAGTAGATTTTGGAGACTATGGTGCAGAAAGTACTGTTACAGAGAGCAGACGTTGGAGGCTGAAGTTCAAAAGATTGTTAGAGAGAGCAGAGGTTGGAGACTGGGGTACAGAAGGACCATTAAGACAGCAAAGGTTGGAGACTGAGGTGCAGAAGGACTTTTACAGAGAGCAGAGGTTGGACTGGGGTGCAGAAGGACTGTAACAGAGAGCAGAGGTTGGAGAAAGGGATGCAAAAGGATCTTACAGAGAGCAGAGTCTGGAGACTGGAGTGCAGAAGGACTGTTGCAGGGAGCAGAGGTTGGAGACTGAGGTACAGAAGGATCGTTGCAGAGAGAAGAGGTTAAAGACTGGGGTACAGAAGGACTGTTACAGAGAGCAGAGTTTGGAGACTGGGGTCAGAAAGACAGTTACAGAGAGCACAGTTTGGAGACTAGGGTGTAGAAGAAATGTTGCAGTGAGTAGAGACTGGAGATTGCGGTACAGAAGTAATGTTAAAAAGAGCAGAGGTGGAGACTGGGGTTAAGAAGGAATGTCACATAGAGCAGAGTATGGAAACAGGGGTGCCGATGGATCTTACAGAGAGCAGAGGCTGAAGACGGGGGTCATAAGGACTGTTGCAGAGAACAGACGTTGGAGACTGGGGTGCAGAAGGATCGCTACAGAGAGCAGAGTTTGGAGACCGGGGTGTAGTAGGATAGTTACAGAGAAAACAGGTTGCAGACTGGGGTGCAGAAGAAATGTTGCAGAAAGCAGAGGTTGGAGACTGGGTTGCAATAGGACTGCAGCCAAGAAAAAAAAGTTGGAGACTGGTGTGTAGAAAGACTGTTGCAGAGAGCAGACGTTGGAGACTGAGATGCAGAAGGATCGTTGCAGAGAGTAGATTTTGGAAAGTGGTGTGTAGAAGGACATTTGCAGAGAGCAGAGGTTGGAGACTGGGGTGCAGAAAGACTGTTGCAGAGAGCAGAGTTTGGAGACTGAGGTGCAGAAGGATTGTTACAGAGAGAAGAGTTATTAGACTGCGGAGCAGAATAACTGAAAACGGAAAGAAAAGTTCGGAGACCTGGGGTGCAGAAGGACTGTTACAGAGAGCAGAGTTTGTAGCCTGGGTGCAGAAGGACTGCTGCAGAGAACAGAGGTTGGTCCACAGGTTATCAGTCTCCAGGCTGCTTTTATTCGATATTATTTGCCATGTTGCTACAGATTAACAAGCCTTTTTGGGGTGCTCTCCAGTCCATTTTCATCATGGTCTCTTTTTTTCTGTTTTGTAGCTATGACAACATTGGAAATGAGCAATCAATCATTTGTCACTGAATTCATCTTCATGGGATTTTCCAACCACTCCAACCTACATGGCTGTTTATTCCTGCTCTTTCTGGTCATTTACCTGACCACTCTCCAGGGGAACATGCTCATAATAGTGGCCACCAAGTTCAGTCCTGCTCTCCACACTCCAATGTACTTTTTCTTCAGCAATTTGAGCTTCTTGGACGTCTGCTACACATCTACCACCCTCCCAGTACTGCTGGAGAACTTCTTCTGGGAGAAGAAGGCCATTTCTTATGAGGGCTGCCTTTCCCAGATCTTCTTCTTGGTGACAAGTGCTGGCACAGAAGGCTTCTTACTGGCTGTGTGGCCAGTATGACTGCTGTGTGGCCACGTGCCGTCCTCCTCAGTACCCAGTCATCATGAGTGTGAAGGTCTGTGTTACCTAGTGACTTGGTCCTTGCTCTGTGGGCTGGTGAATTTGGTCACACACAGGGTGCTGGCCATCACACTCACTCTGTGTGGGCCCCACCAGTTCAGCCACTTTCTCTGTGACACGCCATTGCTCCTGAAGCTCTCCTGCTCAGACACCTCTGTCAATGAGTCTGCACTCCATGTTGTCAGTGCCAACATGGGCCTGAGCCCCTGCCTCTTTACTGCAGGCTCCTATGCACTCATCATTGCGGCCATCCAGGGGATTCCTCTGCCCAGGCAGGAGGAAGGCCTTCTCCACCTTTGTGTCCCCCTCACTGTCGTGGTGGTCTTCTATGAAACAGCCAACTTCCACTATGTCAGGACTAGAGAAGGCTGGACACGGACATTATGGTTTCTGTTCTTTTCTGTGTGGTGACCCCCATGTTGAAGCCCATCATTCACAGCCTGAGAAGCAACGAGGTCCAGAGTGCCCTGAGGAAGCTTGCTGGGGAGACAGACTGTAGAGTGAGATTAGAACTAGATGATTTTTTCATTCTAGGAAATGTCTTAGTTGTAGAAATATGTGAACTCTTCAGCAGCAATTACAAGAGTGCTCTCTCCATATACAGTGTCTCATGACCACTGTGGTGCCCCTCCAACCAGGGGAAGCACACTGTGCTAAGCATGTGACACATTGTGACCTCACCTGGGTTCTCTAATCCACAGGTATTTCAGCATATTTTATTATTTTCTTCTCCAAAAAAAGCCTGTACCCAAAGCAGTCAATCTCCTTTCCCCCAATATTGCAGCTCTAGCCAACACTAGTGAATGTGAAGTGCTATGTGCAATGTGACTTTGACTTGCATTTCCTAGTGTATCTTGATTCTAAGTTTTAAATAAACACCATTTCTGTGTTTCTCCTTCACATGTGGAAAGACCCATGTATACACTCGAGTTTCTGTGGATATTTTTAATAAAGTAATACCATATACGCCTGTTGGATCTGACTCCTTTCACTTAGTATGTTTGCAATTTTCAGTTATATTGTAGCTTGTATTAGTATTTTAGTTTATTCCTCGTTATTGTGACTGATTTCCATCTTATGAAAATGCCACATTTCTTTGTTCATTGCCCACTGGATAGTAATGTTTACTTTGTGTCTGTGTGGGTGTCGTACTGCAGATTGAACCCGGAGCCTCCTGCACACTAAACAATGTTCTACCACTAAGCCAAAACCCAACCCTTTTAAAATTTGTTTTGAGACAGGGTCTTGCAAATTTGCCAAGGTTGTCCCTGAATTTGTGATCCTCCTGCCTCAGCTTCTTGAGTAGCTAGATTACAGACCTGCCTGGTCATTTTCACTTTTTGACTAATATGAATAAGATTCGTATATATAATATGAACATTATATATAATATGAACATTATATGAACATTCATGTACAAATCATTGGTGGACAACTTTTTTATTTATCTTGAGTTTGTAAGTAGGAGTGGAACAGGTGGATCATTAACTCCATATTTTAACTTTCTGAAGAAGTTTCAGATCATTTCAGACCAGTGGAACCAGCTTACCTTATTATTAAGAGTGGTGAATAAAGCTTCTGATTTCCTCACTCCCTTAACAACACTTCATTATCATTTCTTTTATTGTGATGACCGTGGAATGTGTGAAGTGCTTCATCAAATGTGCTTTAGCTTTGCCTTTCCCTGATGGCTAATCATTCTAAGATCTTTTTAGGAGTACTGTTAATGTGTCTCTCCAAAGCATGAGGAAAACCCCATTGTATTATGAGAAATTTTAAGTTTTAGAGACTTACCTCTTTATCTAATACTTTTATTTTTATTTTTGTGGCAGTAAAATACTACAAGCCTTTCAAGCTTGTTGTCTTTTCTCTATCTGTGCCCAAAAGAGCTGTTTCATGACTCTTTTTCCCCCACTTTTAAACTCCATAGCAAACAATTTCTTCACCAGGTCATGAGGAGGATCATAAAATTAAGGGCACGAAGTCATACAGGGTTTGGTAAGGGATCAGCCCTTAGCAGGAGTGGATCAACTGAAGATAGTGGGATGCTTTTAATATTGTGGCTTCTGATATCTGTCCATCTGGCAAAGTATGTAACATGAAGGAAAAACTTCATATGCCGTGCAAAATCCATCCAATAAGTTTAAACCCACCCTGAGCCCTTTTCTCCCTAGCGGGAAGGGAAGGCAGTCTTGAGGTTTCAGCCACCCACAACTTTTTAGCAGAAATCACACTCTGAACTTCGCTCACCCACATCCCAGAAGAGAGAGGACGCTGATCTTCTCGCTGCATACTGGGAACATGTCATTGCCAAGACATTAATGAATCCAACAGCGAATTAACTACTCTCCATTGTTGCAGTTGAACTCAAGCCTTTGCCTTGAGTTTTGTTTGCACATTGAGGAGTCCCAGAGCAGCTGCAGAGGAAAAGCACAATGCATATTCCCAACAGGTCAGCCCAGGCCTCTATAAATGTCCATCACAGGGAAATGAATTGTGAGAGATCAGAGGATTTTGACTCCTTCATGAGGCCACAGATATGCGACAGGCAACTTTCAGAATAACAGGTCCGTTTAGTGGTGACTGGAGACCAACAACCAGTTTTACCAAGAGCTTTCTTTGCAGCCCAGGTGCTAGTATGGAGAGCAGCAAGGGCCACACCAAAACCAAAAATCTACGCCTCTCTGTGAGAGTTGCTGGTAAGTAGTTTATTTACCCATCACAATTTTTTAAAAACACTATCCCAGAATCAGGATATACCTACAACCTTAAAAACATATTACAGAATATTGTACATATTTTCATTACCATTTTGATGGCATTTATGTAATGACCTATCATAGCACCTTTTCTATGTGTGTCTAAGTTTCCACAATACTACTTGTATTGCCAGAGTAGAAATAACTTCAGAGGGTTATCACAAAACCTGAGGGATTTAGCATGATGCCTTCAGTACTGGAGGAAAACCCAAAATATAACCAGAAAACCTGGGATGCCTAAATTCCTTAAGTGAGATGATGTGTGTGGAAAATTACTTATGGTAAACAATAGATAATGCTAAGTGTTAATCCTCTGCTTTTGATGAGCAGGACAGAAAGGAATAATTTTTAGGGAGAAAGTATAGGGACACATTCCCATTATGATACAATATAGTATAACAATAGACCTACCAAAATATCTGTTTAAATAAAAATCATTATTGTAGAAGAAATTATGTTTAGAAACGTAGTCATTCACTAACTAGGGGTGTTCATCTTTATCTTACAACACATGGATGCTTGGGGAGAGGAGTTGCATGCAATTTGTTAACTGTAATAAATCCCTGAAGCTTGTGAGTAATCTACTTCATACACAACCTTCCTCCTTTAGAAATATTATATTTTGGAGTCACTCATAAGTGACTTCATTCTCGGTCACCTGACTTTGAGATGATTGATTGGAAAGAAGATGCAGAGCTGCTTGTTCTGTGGGAACTGAGCCGATTGTCTCCATAAGGGATATGTTTAGGAGACAGGAGACACTGAGTTCCTCAGAAGCCGCTGGGCTATACTGCCCCACTTATGCCCAGAGAGGCTTTATTTTTCTCAGCAAGATATCTGCACCAGAACCACTGAACAGAAATGTCCTCTCACCTCTGTCAAGTCTCTGTTAGATCCTTTAGGTCCCACACAGTACCGTCTTTAAAGAATCTTTTAAAAACTCTGGCTCCATGGATGTACTTGACAGACCTTCTTCATTCTTTAAACTTTTACTGAGTGCACATTTACACAAGGTGTTGCCCTAGTGTTTAGAACACAATTGAGAGGCCCAACTAGGACATGGAGGAGCGCGTATTCAAGATGGGAATGAGGGGCCTTTGACAACTATTAAGAGCTGCATTCCCAGAGCTGCCCAAGCAAACACTAAGGGAAAATAATGATAATTTGTAGATTACATAGAATTGTTACCAAGTTTCCTGCACATATTGAGTTCATCTTCCCATTAGATTGTAAGTTGGTTGAAGGACAGTGTTTGAGACCAGCTCCAACAGGGGGTCTCAGGAGACTAACGGATGGTGAGTAGTCGGCAAAAGAGGGGATGGAGAAACAACACAGACACCAATGTGAAGGTGTTGATCGCAATCTTTACTTGTGAAGTCGATCATATATACTTTTCATTTTGTTAGGCTTA
Source organism: Ictidomys tridecemlineatus (assembly GCF_052094955.1). Classification (NCBI taxonomy): domain Eukaryota; kingdom Metazoa; phylum Chordata; class Mammalia; order Rodentia; family Sciuridae; genus Ictidomys; species Ictidomys tridecemlineatus. The sequence continues at coordinate 89,104 of NW_027521167.1, read as the reverse complement.
CAGTAGTTTGTGGTTACAAAACAGAAATCATTATTCAAACAAAATAAAATATTATGTAGCTACAATTAGAATAGAAGAATGTATCTTGGCTTATGCATAAGCAAGCATTTGTACTTTCAGTTCGAGTTTTGCTTTGAGCTGTTTCTGCTTAGTTAACTTTTAATTAATAGTTACAAATGTCCCAAACTATTGGCCTATACCTTGACTATTCTTTCTTTACTTACTGACTGGAAGCAGTGCCATGGTTACAGCAAGTAGTTTATTTGTTATTACTTTTAATCAAACAAAAGTAAGAGCACAAACCATTGTGCACAGGAAAAAGAAAAAGTTGCCCAGTACTTAGCACTAATCTATCATCTTAACATTAATTTTCCTTCTCTAGATTTTAATTTAATTTCTCAAAAACTTCCTTGACAGAAATACAGGAAGTTTTTCTTTAGACATTAACAATTTACACTCCACAGCTAAATCATTGCATTTAGAGCAAACATATCTATGCTTTAGAAGTAGTTGCATTAATTGGAAAAGTCATGATTTTTCTTTTGTACTTAATGGTCATATGAGAAATCAAAATCATACTTACTAAAGGAATACAAAAACAAATCAGCCCATTCCCACAAACATACTGCGCTCCTCCAGAGGATGGACGCCTTGCGCCATCCACCTCAGTAGGCCCTTGCCATTGCCTGAGTCAGGGGAGGGGCGCAGCAGGACAGGGATCAGATCTTATCCTCTTTGAATTTCTTAATAGATCTGGCTTAGGACTAAATTAGACACTGTATAGGAACAAAATTGGTTTGAATTAAAAGTAACCACTATCAAGAAAAGAAATTTTAAAATCCTAAATGGAAAAGAGAATTTTTTATTTTGAAGAATTTTATAACTAGAAGGCTCTGACATATCGTAAGAGGTAATAATTTGTCTTCCCTTTCCCCTTTTTGCTAGAAGAAACACAGGTGAAATAAAAAGAACTGAAAGAGATGGCACAGTGGTTCACGCCTGTAACCCAGCAGCTCAGGAGGCTAAGGCAGGAGGATAGTGAGTTCAAAGACAGCCTCAGCAAAAACAAGGCACCAAGAAACTCAGTGAGACCCTGTCTCTAAATAAAATATATAATAGGGCTGGTGATGTGGCTCAGTGGTCAAGCCCCTGAGTTCAATCTCCGGTAACTGCCCCCCTACACCCCAGCTCCCAAAAAACAGAAGTGAAAGAGATGTTAAATGCTGAATTGAGAGCTGAATCTCCAAGACAGGAGAGAGGCTTCTTCCTGGTGAATTTGTTAAGATTATAAACCTACCAGTTAGGGGTAAGGGAATCCCTGCATGTTAGGTGAAAGAGCCCATCCTCCCCCAAAGTGTGTCCTTGGACCAGCATTACTGGGAACACTTGGAACTCACTGACTGAGGCTAACTGTTCTGCACAATGACCTCTGATCTTTCCCTTGGATCCAAGCACTAACACCACATGGAAAGATATGAGGACAACTCTGGGCCAGGCCAGATAGCTCATAGATTTCACACTAATAAATTCACATTGCCACAAGCACCTGAAATCATTCAGATATTTTTTCTGAATAAATTGACCTTGTACTGTGTGTGTGTGTGTGTGTGTGTATGTGTGTGTGTGTTTTAAGCAATTTACTAAGCAACATGAAAACTGGATTTAAAAATTTTAATCATTGCTTGTGCTATTGAGATCAAATAGGAATCATTGTTTCTCTGATGTGCATAATGGTTTTCATGATCACACTAGTTTTCCTTGTTTTGGTCATGCCAATTTTTTTTTTCGTTTGAGGAAATGAATCCCTAATGTTAGTCAACAAAACATTTCATTTATTGCCAAAGCAAAAAAAAAAAAAAAAAAAAGAAAGAAAAAGTTCTTCTTTTAAGACTCTAGACTTATTTATTTTATTTTGTTTATATTTAGATTTTAAAATTAGTTGTGCTTAACTGAAGCACCGACTTTCTATTGAAATTTAAATACATTAAGCTTCTTAAGGCCCTGAGATTTGGAATTTTAATGAAAGCTGTGTTGCCCTATTAATCATGTGCAATGAATTATTAGAACCAAAGACAAGAATGTCTGGTCATTGAAGATAATAAGACAGTTTACTAATATATGGTATTATCATCAGGTAACAAAGTATCACTACAAATAAGAGTTATTACATAATAAATTTTCTGAGTCAATTTTTTTTGTTTCTTAAATCATAATTGTTAATACATATTAAATGTACAAATTAATGTACATTATGCAAATTAAAGGAATTCATTGATGTTTCCCTACTTGCATTAATATATTGTGCAGTAATTTCAATTCTTTTTTCTGTAAAATGGGGATAATAGGTTATCTTATAGCTTGTTGTGTAAACAAAAATAAGTTAGTGCATGTAAAAGTCTTATAGGCATTTAATAAGTGTTAGGTATTTTTATCTAATGTGTGTCTTTAAAATGTCATTCATGAGTTATGATTGTTAATAATGGATTCTAATGGTGACCATGATGATGATTCAATCTAATGCCCTACATTAATAAAGAGCATAGAGGATAAAAAAAAATTATTTGGGTATCATCCTTCACCCTATCCCACACCCGTGACCTACAAGAAATTAGCCAGTAAAACCAAGGAAAGACTTATATGTAGATAAAATTATGTAAACATACATTGGGAGATTTTTTTAATGCCCCATGAAATTGTTTCTCCTGAACTGACCTTTATATTTAAGACCTTTACAATAGCAGTATGCACAACTTCAGAGATTGTATTTTTAAATCCCTGAACAATTACGTTTAGTTTTCCTTTTTACACATCCACAGATCATGTACCATTTTCCCATAGTAAAATTTGCTGGAACTGCCTTCTATGTGGAATTTTATTTCTTTTTCTGAAAACATCTAGATATCTACCTATAAAAGAGATTGTCATATTGATCTTTTTGATACGGGGAGTTAAAAGAAAGTACATGTCACTGATTTTTAAATGACTTGAAATTCATCCAGGTAGTTGATAGAGAAAACAGAGAACGTAAGAAATTTCAAGTACATGTAGCTTTCGGCTCCATTTTAAAGTTGATTTATTGAAAATCAATGCTAATAAGGTAAACTCTTGTTTAGGGAAATTATTAAGAGAAAGCGATACCTACAACTGAATGAGATAGTGTGGTGTTTTTAGTCATTTCTGGATAAACTTTTACTACAATTTTCTTGAACACCAAGTATCACAAGAATCCCTACTTTCTCTATTTCCTTCTCTACTTTCTCTATTCTCCTGGGGGATTTCATATTCACCCTTATTGTAACAGTTGCCTTAAAGACAATGACTCCCAAATCAACACCTGCAGTTCTAGGCTGCCTGTGAAGGGCATTTTCACGTGATTATCCCACAGATAACTCACATTCAACATTACTCAAATCAAATCCACCAAAGCCTCCTCTACATATGCTATTGCTCACATATTTCTGTTTTCCTGAGTGATCCTACAAGGTGGCCAACCTGCCCAAACTGATTTGTTGTCTTTACCCTGTCCTCTTCAACTAGGACTTTAAAGTTCTTCATATCCTTCTCTATGAGGGCTTCAGAAATTTTCTCCCACCTTCAACACAGCACGTCTTCAGATACAGACCACTTCATTTTGATCTTGTTTTAGCACTCAGATCACTCTTTTGAACTAAACAGGTGTGTCTAAAACCTGGGGAACCAGGTTTCACAGTTATCGACCCCTGCTCCTTGGACTCACATGCACAATTCCATGAGTGGGTCTATCTACTTGTTCTAGACCTAGAGATCTGATGATATTCTAAAACCCAGTCTATCTCCCTCCAGATGTCCCTGTTATCAATCTGCACTCACCTGAAAGAGATTTATGGGCCCCTATTGTTGATACTCTGCAATCATTGATGTCCATGCTCATACCCAAGCCTGGCTTTAAGAGACACACCTGGGCTCTCTAACCGATGGAATGGTGGGGGGTGGGACATTTCCCGAGGTTTCTATTGCCAAGTACCTTGCTTAGAAATCAGGCCTGACACAACTTCACAGCGCCTAGACCCGGCCCCATAGGCTGATACCCTGCCACCTCCCCTGAAGTAGCAGGCTCTTCAGAATGACCCAGGTATTGGCAGCATCCACTGGTACTATCCCACCAGCCCCTTGAAGCCTAGCTGGAGTCTCTATAGAAACAGGGTACATTGTATGGAAATGGGTTCCTCCTCCCGCCCCAGTGTGATGCAGCTCTCAGAGAAGCTCAATAGTGAGGGTCTTTCCATTTATAGAAATTAGGATTACCAAGTGTTCTGAGCTTGCTGAGCCTTAGATGGCAGATTCCTGCTATATTCTTTGAGATTTCTGCCATCAGTGTTGCCTGAGATGGCAACTTGCCATCCCACTAACTATAAGACAGTGTTCTCAGTCAAGACCAATCCCACAACCAATAACACACACTCACACACACACACACACACACACACACACACACACACATGCACACGCCCCCCATCCATCATGGTGAGCAAGGCTTTGTATCTGTGATACAGACCGAATGCACCCACCAATCACATTCACTGCTTCAAACAGATCGTGATCAGGAAACAACTGATGTCACTTGTAAAATGTGATATGTCCTGGACTATCACTGTGGTAAAAAAAAAAGTAGAGAAATGCAAAAAATTGGAGAAAATACTTAACCTTTTAGAGACATAAATAAAATATTTAGATGTGGTTCCAACCAATCCTGAGTTAAAAATCATCTTGAAAAAATGCTTTCACTTCAATTTATCAATTTACTTATTTACATACTTACTTACTTACTTACTTACTGCAGTACTTGGGATTGAACCTAGTGGCACTCTACCATGAAGCTATATCCCCAGCCCTTTCAATTATTTGGGGCGGGGGGCCTTTCAGAGTTTCAAATTTATGAACCTCCTTCCTTAATCTCCCAAATACCTGGGATTACAGGCAGGTACCACTCTTCCCCATTAATTACTTATTTTTAAAATAAGGCTATTTTTAAAAATTGAACTATAATTTGTACTCAAAGAATGCACAGATCTAAAGTGTACAGGTTTATAATATTTTACATATATATGAACTACCAAAACTCAGGATATAAAACATTTCCATCACTTCAGAAAATTTCTTCATGCTTCAACTGATATCACCCCTGAGCTCCAAAAAAAAAAAAAAAGACCAGCATTATTACTTGACCATTATTGCTGTTTTGCTAATTTTTGAACTTTATTTAAAGGAAACATAGAGTATATATTTTGTATCTGGCTTCTTTCACCCAGAAATTTTTTTTTAGATTTGTCAATGTTAATAATGTTCCAGTATTTGTGTTTCTGAAGTAACTTAATTATTCCACTGCACGATAAACCGTGATTTGTCTTCTGTCCTTCGGCTGAAGGCATAGTATTTGTTCGGGTTATTATGAAATTTTACACAAGAATTTTTGTGAACTGTGCATTAATTTCCTTGGAAATATGCTAGGAATAAGATTGTTTTGAATAGAATCACTACATGTTTAACTAAATTTAAATTACTAAATATTTTTGAAAAGTAAGTTTATAGATTTCAAATTTCACCTTGAGTATCTATCGAAATAGCTAGAAAGTATGTTGTTTTCATCATTATAATAACTAAAAAGAGCAGAAGAAAATGCAAATTAATGACTTTCCTTGACTTTATTAGGGATGAAGATTATAAGGCAAACAACTAACCAAAGTCTGGAGAGAGATAAGCAACCAAAATAATCCAGGCATTTTTTAACTATGGAAGAACCCACTAGATACATAGGAGTTTACTTATTAAAAAAAAACTCAAATAAAAAATAGTTAATGGATTGGTAAAGACTAAGTATAGACTGGTTTAAGAGCCTAAAGACCCAAAGGGCTATAGACATAAGGTGTTTGTATTTTTTTCTTTTTCTTTTTCTCCATGGATTCCACCAAATGCTCCCAGGAAGATATGGAAGTGTTCTGAGAAAGTGTCTTTAACGGTATCATTTCTTGGATAGGTGGAGGGACAAAGAGCAGCAACAGCAGCCAAAACTCTTCCCAGACCCATTTCCTGATTTTTTGCATAGAACAAAACTTGTAATCTTCAGGGGCAAGAGTAACAGAAACTGTTACATTAGGACACTCAACGGAAAACTGTTGCAGCTATGGAAAGGAACAGGCCGAAATGTCTAACGTCGGGAGGAATACGAACTAGGCCCAGCCATATTTCTAGAAAGTGGGTCACTGTGAAGGCCATATCCCTGTGACTGAGTTTACATTACCTAAGGCAGGGCTTCCGGGAAACATCAGAAATCCCTTTTTTGGTTCCAACTAGTCAACTAACATGCATTGACTGAAAATAACAGTAGAATACAGCTGAGAATTCTTCAAGAAATAGTTTATCTCTGGAGAACAGCGAAAATAGAATACACAAAAGCAAGCAGAAAACAATATTAACAAACTGAACTCAGCCATATAGAATAAGGATAACATTACAGTCAATTGAGATCGATCCAAGAATGCAAGGCTGGTTCAATATTCAAAAATTTAATCTACCGAATTTCCATAGTAACAGACTAAATAAGAAAAAATATATATCATTTCAATAGATGCAGAAAAATAAGAAAATTCAATATCTATTTATGATAAAAACTATAACTAAATGAAACTAGGGGCAAAGTCCAGTGGTAGAGTGCATGCTTAGTATTCATAAGGCTCTGAATTCAAAACCCAGCACACATACACCAAAAAAAAAAAAACTACTAGTATAAAATGGATAGACATTTTCTAACTTGATAAAAGGCATTGAGTAAATGTAATGTGCCAGACACATAGCTTATATTTCCTCAAAACTTTCTTCAGCTGTTGTGAAATAGACATCATTAATATCCTAAGCAAGGAACAAACTGAGGAATAGATATGAGCTGACTTTTTTACAAACAACATCTAGTAAACAACAGATGGATTTCAATCCACATCTATCTGAACCAAGAACCTATTGTTTTACTATAATATTTTTCATTTAAGATTGAAAAAGAAACAGAAATTTTAGTTCAAAACAATGGATCACGGATTAGCATGGGTAACATGATAGAAAATCAGTAATTGTATCAATCATTTTTTTTTCAGGAAATGTAATGTTCGGTGAGGTAAATCTTATAATACAAAGGAAGAAAAATACCTAAGTATATATCATTTGTCTAAATTTCTCGTATCTTATAAAACTTAAAAAAATAAAAGTTTCTACTGAAAAAAATAGATCAATGTATTTAAAAGCAGGTGACTTATAATTTTACTTTTAAGAAATAATCAGAGATGATCACAGATACATATGTATGAAAGCTTCTATTCCAATATTTATGATAGTAAATGGAATGGAAGGTTTCTATGTTCAATATAAAGGGAGATATTAACTTAATTTCATGTTAGGAAATTAAGATTACGAGGCAAACAACTAAATAGAGTACAACAATATTGGGAAATTTTGCTTTGGATATGTTAAAGATAGATAGAGGTAGAATGGGATGAATGCAAAGAGAGCTTTAATTTTGTGACCTGTTCTATTCTTCTAAATAACTTTCTGCATTTTCTTCATTTTTCCACAATGAAAACTTATTACTTGAAATAACAGACTTACAAAAAAGAATTCATCTTAGTGAAGCAAGTGTTAGGAGGGAGATACTGCAGATTCAATGAGACACAGAGGTTGATAGCTGGTTGTGCATTTAGACCAAGTCTTCATTTATTCTTACAAAAGAGTACCTATGCAAAAGTCTGTGAGAAGTTATGCTCTCTCTAAAGTCACTCCTATACGTCTCTTTCTAGAGTCCAGGCATCTCTGTATACAATATTATTTGCCATGTTGCTGCACATTAACAAGACTGTTTGGGGTGCTCTCAGTCCATTCTCCTCATGGTCTCATTTTCTCTGTTTTGTAGCTATGATACCATAGGAAATGAGCAATCAAACATTTGTTACTGAATTCATCTTCTTGGGATTTTCCAACCACTCCTACCTACAGGGCTGGTTCTTTCTGCTCTTTCTGGTCATTTACCTGACCACTCTCCAGGGGAACATGCTCATAATAGTGGCCACCAGGGTCAGTCCTGCTCTTCACACTCCAATGCACTTTTTCCTCAGCAATTTGAGTTTCTTGGATGTCTGCTAAACATCCACCACTCTCCCAGTACTGCTGGTGAACTTCTTCTGGGAGAAGAAGGCCATTTCTTATGAGGGCTGCCTTTCCCAGATCTTCTTTTTGGTGACAAGTGCTGGCACAGAAGGCTTCTAACTGGCTGTGTGGCCAGATTGACTGCTGTGTGGCCACGTGCTGTCTTCCTCAGTACCCAGTCATCATGAGTGTGAAGGTCTGTGTTGGCCAGGTGACTGGGTCCTGGCTATGTGGGCTGGTGAATTTTGTCACACAAAAGGTGCTGGCCATCACTCTCACTCTGTGTGGGCTCCACCAGTTAAGCCACTTTCTCTGTGACACCCCATTGCTCCTGAAGCTCTCCTGCTCAGACAACTCTGTCAACGAGTCTGCGCTCCACGTTCTCATTACCACCATGGGCCTGAGCCCCTGCCTTGTCACTGGAGGCTCCTACGCACTCATCATGGCGGCCATCCTGGGGATTCCTTCTGCCCAGGGCAGGAGGAAGGCCTTCTCCACCTGTGCGTCCCCCTCACTGTCGTGGTGGTCTTTTATGGAATGACCAACTTCCACTATGACAGGCCCAGAGAAGGCTGGATATGGACACTTTGGTCTCTGTGCTCTTCTGTGTGGTAAGCCCCCTGTTGAGCCCTGTCATTAACAGCCTGAGAAGCAACAAGGTCCAGAGTGCCCTGAGGAAGCTGACTGGAGAATGTGCATCCCTTTGCACAATCACAGTCTAGACAAATTTTCAAACTGGAGTATACAGTCATCTGAAAAAGATGCCTCCCAGGGACTTGTAGGCACCTGGTTAGAGAGTCTGTATCTGGAGCTTCAACTCCAACTTCCGCTTTTAAAATCTCTGAGACTCCTTTCTCTCCTCTTTTTTCACAAACACCCTTTTCCCACTTTCAGGTTCAAGTGTGTTGGACACCTTGTGTGGGTGTTCAGCACCATCTCTGTTTTTCTGTGTTCTCCCCACACCAGAGAAACAGAAAGTACAAGAACCTCGTTTCCCACACTCCCCTGCTTGCAGGCCTTCATTTAAAGAGGTTCTGTCAAGATCAGCCAAACACTAGGCAGAGAGGAAGAAAGGAAAGGAAGAAAGCGGGTTTTTTTGGATCCCATAGCAGCAGCAGCAAACCAGCCCTGTAGAGGCAGGAACTAATCTCTTTGGTGCCAGGAGCTGTGTGTGCAGGCTCCTAAACAGCTGTTCCTGAATTTGGGTCACAGTAGCGTGGAATGAGCATCTCTTTCCAGGGATGTTAGGGTTTCCATATATGGGGTGGTGTCACCTGCCCTATTTTCCTTTTTTCTTTCAGATCTCCCAACCATTTTATAACTTTTTTCTGTGTCAACTTCCTCTACCCTAAGACATCAAGAGTGGTTCTTCATCTCTACCTGACCACAGTGGCACTGACCACAATAGTGGTTTACATCAGAGATGGTTCTAGATAACAGATCTGAGAAGGTAGGTTGGATGTCTGACCTGAGGGAATTGTATATGTTGATGATGTCACAGCCCATGGGAACAGAGACCTGATAATTCCTGGTGTGCAATGACCCAACAGAGACTTTAAGTTATCGTGGCCTGAAGTCAAATTTCTATGGAAAACTGAGCTTTGGAATAACACCATCGACCTACATGGTAGGAATGAACATTACAACATGACTACAGACTGCTGTTACTGACTGGAGTAGGAGACTTACAGAAAGAAAATGATAGGTTCAAGCATTAAATTCGTCCTTCAAGTCAGGTTCAGATCATCAGAAATCTTTTCTCTTTGAAAATTGATAAAGGTTAATATCAGAATAAAACATCCAATTCTCCAAATTGCAGAAGTACAAAGAAAATTATAAATCCACAATTTCTCCAGGTCTCTCTTATGTCCATCAGGACATTAATGGGGAAATGATTGAGACCCTCTTAATTAGAATGGCAAAATACCAGTGGAATTAGACAAATCTCAGAGCCTTGAACCCTGAAATGTCCATTAACCCTCTTTGCTGTCAGAAGCAGCCCCTCCTCCCCGGAGGAGACTAGCTTTCCCTAAATTGAAGACCCTATGGTTACTCTACCTGGGCAGTTTTCTTTTTTATTTAAGAGAGAGTGAGAGAGGAGAGGAGAGGAGAGGACAGGGAGGAGAGAGAGAAAGAGAGAGAGAGAGAGAGAGAAAGAGACAGACAGAGAGAGAATTTTTAATATTCATTTTCTAGTACTCAGCGGACACAACATCTTTGTTGGTATGTGGTGCTGAGGATCGAACCCGGGCCGTACGTGTGCCAGACAAGCGCACTACTGCTTGAGCCACATCCCCAGCCCAATTGTCTTTAAGATGCTCATCCATTATCCCACATTGTCACCAGACACTTAATTGGGGTCTGATCCTAGAACGCCTCAGGTAAGAGTATAAAATATAGCCCAAGAGAGTATAAGGGTCACACCAAAATAATAGGTAAATATTTTACTGTATTTTGTTAATAGAAGCCTTAAGAATATATAAGAGAATTTGTTTTATTCTTCTAGACAAAAGAAGTCAGGACATATTGCTGGATCATCTTGAATGCAATCACAGGGACGTAATCACCAAAAATGTTAGAGCCAAGGATTTTCCTGAGCAATGGGGAGTGGCTATTAGACTCTCTTTGGTTGATGGACTGAAATATGGACTCAGTGTTTCCATAAGTTCAATGACCAATATGATCCTGGAATAATGGAAAGGATGGTGATCAGAAATAAATAAGGTGTTGGATGGCGTGTTATGTGACCCCTTCCCTGGCCTCACAGCTGAATCTGGAGGAGGGCCTGGAGCACCAGCCTTCACCAAGGCCTCGTGGATATGTGTTCAGAATGCAGCACCAGATCCTTGTGAAACCCGCAGCCGTTGTCCTCGGCAGCCTGGGAAGACATTAACAGATGGCATCGTTGAAACGGGCTCCCTGATTTCAGTGAGAATAAGGGGACCCTGAAGTAGAAGAGGCCATGTGGTGGAGCAGTGATCAGAACATTCGAATCTGTAGAGATTTTTGACAATGGTAAATGATCGTGGTATTTATAGATGGGAAAAAATGGGCAGTCCCCTAGAATAGTGCCTGTCCCATGTAATATGAAACTCTTCTTTTCACACTTCATTGGTGCATTGTAGTGGTCCATAATGGTGGGATTTGCTGACACATATTTGAACATGCACACAAAATAACCCTGAACTTTTGCCAATATATTTCCCTTTTCCTCACCTCCTCCCCTTGTGCCTTGACTCTACTGATCTTCCTTCAACTTTCATGATGAGACTCCCTTCCCAACTTTCCTTCTTTTTCCCCCTCTAGCTTTAACAGATGAAAAACATATGGCCCTTAACTTTCTGAGTTGCTTATTTTCCTTAATGTTCTGAAGATCCATCCATCTTCCAGCATGACATAATTTTGTTCTTCTTTATGGCTGAATGAAATTCCAGTGTGCATATACCAGATGTTCTTTATCCATTTGTCTACTGATGTCACCTCGGCTGGTTCATGGGCATGTATGTGTCATTATAGTATGATGACTTCAATCTGCTGTGATAAATACCAAGCAGAGTTAGAGCTGGGTCGCAGCGTGGTACATGGCTACTCCTGAGAAGCCTCCATCCCGATTTCCGTGGTGGTTGTCCTGATTTACATGCCCACCAACAGGGTGAGAGTGCTCCTTTCTCTCCAATTCTCTCCTTGTCACACTCATTTCTCTTTGTATTCTTGGTGGTTGCCTTGGTCACTGAAGTGAGATGAAATCTCAGGGTAGTTTTGACTTGCAAGTATTTTCAAATATTTGTTGGCCACTCATATATTTTCTTCTAAGACATGTCTGTTTAGTTCATTTAGTTTCCCATTTGGTAACTGGGTTATTTGATAATTGGGTTATTTAATAATTGTGGGTTTGATGTTAAGTTTTTTGAGTTCTTTATTAATATTCTGAATATTCATCCTCTTTTAAAAGAGCCCCTCAGAAAGATTTTCTCTCTTTCCGTAGGTTCTCTCTTCATATTCTAATTGTCTCCTTTGCTGTGCAGAACCTTCTTAATTTGATGCCATTTTATTAGATAACTTTTGGTGTTATCTCCTGAGCTTTGGCATCCTATTGAGAAAGTCATTGCCTCTGCCCGTAGGTAGGAGTATTGACTTTGTTTTTTCCTAGAAACTGCATAATTTCTGGTCTAGTGCCTCGTTCTTTAATGCATTTTGAGTTGTTTTTTGCAGGGTGAGCAATAGTTCAGGTCTCATTCTTTTGCATTTGGACAGGGGTGTAGAAGGACTCTTTAAGAGAGTAGATGTTAAAGACTGGGGTGCAGAAGAACTTTTGCAGGAAGCAGAAGTTAGAGACTGAGGTGCAGAAGTACTGTTACAGAAAGCAGAGTTTGGAGACTGGGGTGCACAAGGATCATTGCCAGAGAGTAGAGTTTTCAGACTGAGGTGCAGAAGGACTATTGCAGAGAGCAAATGTTGGAGACTGGGGTTCAGAAAGACTTTTGCAGAGAGCAGAGGTTGGAGACAAGGGTTCAAAAGGATGGTTGCAGACAGCAGAGATTAGAGACTGGGGTGCAGAAGGACCATTGCAGAGGTCAGAGTTTGGGAACTGAGGAGCAGAAGGATTGTTACAGAGAACAGAACTTGAAGACTGGGGTGCAGAAGGACTGTTGCAGAGAGCAGAGTTTGGAGACTGGGGTTTAGAAAGACTGTTGCTGAGAGCAGAGGTTGAAGACTGGGGTGCAGAAGGTCTGTTACAGAGAGCAGAGGTTGAAGACTGTGGTGCAGAAGGCCTGTTACAGAGAGCAGAATTTGTAGACTGTTGTGCAGAAGGACTGTTACAGAGAGCATAGTTTGGAGACTTTGTAGCAGAAAGATCTTACAGAGGGCAGAGGTAGGAGACTAAGGTGAAGAAGGACAGTTACAGAGAACAGATGTGGGATACAGGGGTGCAGGACTCATACAGAGCAGAAGTTGGAGACTGAGGTACAGAAGGACTGTTACAGAGAGCAGAGGTTGGAGACCCGGGTGCAGAAGGAAAATTGCAGAGAGCAGAGTTTTCATACTGAGGTACAGAAGAACTGTTTCAGAGATCAGATGTTGGAGATTGGGGTGCACAAGGACTGTTGCAGCGAGCAGAGTTTTGAGAAGGGGTGCAGAAGGACTGTTAAAGAGAGCAGAGTTTAGAGATTGGTTTGCAAAAGTATCTTCCAGAGAGTAGAGGTTGGATACTGAGATGCATAATGACTGTTACAGAGAGTAGAGGTTGGATACTGAGGTTCAGATGGGCAATTGCAGAGAGCAGAGATTGAAGACTGAGGTACAGAAGGACTGTTATAGACAGCAGAGGTTGGAGACTGAGGTGCAGAAAGCCTGATACAAAAAGCAGAGTTTAGAGACTGGGGTGCAGAAGGACCATTACAGAGAGCAGAGTTTGGGGACTGCGTTGCAGAAGAACTGTTACAAACAGCAGAGGTTGGAGACTGGGGTGCAGAAGGACTGTTGTAGAGAGCAGACGTAGAAGACTGGGATGCAGAAGGATTGTTGCAGATAGCAGAGGTTGGAGCCTGAGGTGCAGAAGGACTGCTACAGAGAGCAGAGTTTGGAGACTGGGGTGCAGAAGGACTGTTGAAGAGAACAGAGGTTGGAGACTGGGGTGGAGAAGGATCTTACAGAGAGCAGTGGTTGGAGACTTAAGCGCAGAAGGACTTTTGTAGAGAGCAGACGTAGGAGAATGGGGTGCAGAAGGATTGTTGCAGAGAGCAGAGTTTGGAGACTGGGGTGCACGACTGGGAAGAAAGCAGATGTTGGAGACTGTGGTGCCGAAGGACCGTTACAGAGAGCTGAGACTTGAGACTGGGGTGCAAAAAGACTTTTACAAAGAGCAGAGATTGAAGACTGGGGAGCGGAAGGACTGTTGTAAGAACAGAAGTTTAAGACAGGGTTGCAGAAGGACCTTTGGAGAGAGCAGAGTTCGGAGACTGAGGTGCAGAAGTATTGTTACAGAGAGCAGAGATTGGAGACCGCAGTGCAGAAGAACTGTTACTGAGAGTAGAGTTTGGACACTGGGGTAAAGAAGCATATTACAGCGAGCAGAGGTTGGAGAGTGGGGTGAAGAAGGACCTTTGCAGAGAGCAGAATTTGGAGACTGGGGTGCAGTAAGATTATTACAGAGAACAGAGTTTGGATATTGAGGTGCAGAAGGACTGTTGCATTGAGCAGAAGTTGGAGATTTGGGTGAAGAAGGACTAATGCAGAGAGCAGAAGTTGGAGACTGAGGTGCAGAAGGACTGTTTCAGAGAGGAGAGGATTGAGACAGGGGTGCAGAAGGAATGATACAGGAAGCAGAGTTTGGAGACTAGGGTACAGGAGGACCATTACAGAGAGCAGAGGTTGGAGTCTGCAGTACAGAAGGACTGTTACATAGAGCAGAGGTTGGAGATTGGGGTGCAGAACTACTGTTGCAGGGATTAGATGATGAAGACTGCGATTCAGTAGGACTGTAGCTGAGAGCAGACGTTGGAGACTGTGGTGCAGAAGGACTGATACAGAAATCAGTGTTTGGAAACTTGGGTGCAGAAGGACCTTACAGGGAGCAGAGTTTGCAGACTTCGGTACAGACAGACTGTTACAGAGAGCAGAGTTCGGAGACGGGATTGCAGAAGGATCTTAAAGAGAGCAGAGGTTGGAGACTCTGGTGCAGAAGGACTGTTGCAGAGAGCAGACGTTGGGGACTGGGTTGCAGAAGGATCATTCCAGAGAGCAGAGTTTGGCAACTGGGGTGTAGAAAGACTGTTGCAGAGAGCAGAGGTTGGAGACTGAGGTGCAGAAAGGCTGCTACAGAGAGCAGAGTTTTGAGACTGGGATGCAGAAAGACTGTTGCAGTAAGCAGACGTTGGAGACTGGGTTGGAGAAGGAATGTTACAGAGAGCAGAGTTTGTAAACTGGGGTGCGGAAAGACCATTACAGAGAGCAGAGATTGGAGACTGCAGTACATAAGGACTGTTACACAGAGCAGATATTTGAGACTGTGGTGCAGAAGGACTGTTGCAGAGCAGATGTTGAATACTGGGGTGCAGAAGGACTGTTGTAGAGAGCAGAGGTTGGAGACTGTGGTGCAGAAGGACTGATACAGAAATGAGATTTTGGAGACTGGGGTGCAGAAGGAACATTACAGCGAGCAGAGTTTAGAGACTGCGTTACAGTAGAACTGTTGTAGAGAAAAGGTTGGAGACTGGGGTGCATAGGGACCATTGCAGAGGGCAGACGTTGGAGACTGCGATGCAGAAGGAATGTTACACAGAGCAGAGTGTGGAAACTGGGGTGCAGAAGAATATTAAAGAGAGGAATTTTTGGAGACTTGGGGTGCAGAACGATTATTGCAGACGTTTGAGACTGGGGTGCAGAAGGATCGTTGCAGAGAGTAGATTATGGAGACTGTGGTATTGAAGGAGTGTTCTACAGAGCAGACGTTGGATACTGGGGTGCAGGAGGACTTTTATAGAGAGTAGTTGTTTAAGACTGAGGTGCAGAAAAACTGTTACTGATAGAAGTGTTTGGAGATTGGGGTGAAGAAAGACTAATACTGAGAGCAGAGTTTGGTGACTGTGGTTCAGAACGATCTTACAGAGAGGAAATTTTTGAGACTGGGGTGCAGAAGGATTGTTGCAGAGAGCAGATATTGGAGACTCGGGTGCAGAAGAATCGTTGCAGAGAGTAGATTATGGAGACTGGTGTATAGAAGGACTGTTCTAGAGAGGATATTTTGGAGACTGGGGTGAAGAAGGACTTTTGTAGAGAGCAGTTGTTGAAGACTGAGGTGTAGAAAAACTGTTACAGAAATCAGTGTTTAGAGACTAAGGTGCAGAAGGATGGTCGCAGAGAAGAGAGGTTGGAGACTGGGTGCAGAAGGACTATGCAGAGTGCAGTGTTTGGAGACTGGGGTGCAGAAAGACTGTTACAGAGAATAGAGGTTAGAGACTGCTGTACAGAAGAACTGTTAAAGAAAGCAGAGGTTTGGGACAGGTGTGCAGAAGGATCTTACAGAGACCAGAGGTTGGAGACTGGGGTGAAATAGGACTGATGCAGAGAGCAGAGTTTGGAGAATAAGGTGCAGAAGGATTGTTGCAGAGAGAAGAAGTTGGATACTGAGGTTCAGAAGGCCTGTTAAAAAGAGCAAATGACATGTAACACACAGCAGAGTTTGGAGACTGAGTGGCATAAAGATCTTACAGAGAGCAGAGGTTGGTTACTGAGGTGACGAAGGATTGTCAGAGAGAGCAGAGGTTGAAAACTGGGGTCCAGAAGGATCTTTTCAGAGAGCAGAGTTTTCAGAATGAGGTTTAGAAAAACTGTTGCAGAGAGCAGATGTAGGGGACTGGGCTGCAGAAGAACTGTTGCAGCGACCAGTGGTTGGAGACTTGGGTGTAGAAGGATCGTTGCAGAGAACAAAGGGTGCAGACTGGGGTGCCAAAGAAGTTTTACAGACTGCAGATTTTTGAGACTGGGGTGCAGAAAGACTGTTATAGAAAGCAGAGTTTGGAGACTGGTTTTTAGAAGGATCTTACAGAGAGCAGAGTTTGGCGACTGAGGTGCAGAAGGATTGTTACAGAGAGTAGATGTTGAAGACTGAGGTGCAGAAAGACCTTTGCAATGAGAAGAGGTTGGAGACTGAGGTTCAGAAGGACTGTTGCAGAGTGCAGAGGTTGGAGACTTGGGTGTAGGACTGTTGCAGAGAGCAGAGGTTGATGTTTGGGGTTCCGAAAGACTGTTGCAGCTAGCAGACATTAGAGACTGAAATTCAGAAGGACAGTTACAGAGCACAGGTTGGAGATTGAGTGCAGAAGGACTGATACAGAAAGCAGAGGTTGGAGAGTGGGATGCAGAAGGACCGTTACAGAGAGAAGAGTTTGGAAACTGCAGTACAAAGTACTGTTACAGAGAGCATAGTTTCGAGACTGGGGTGGAGAAGGACTTTTGTAGAGAGCAGATGTTTGAGACTGGGGTGCAGAAGGACTTTTGCAGAGATCAGAGGTTGGAGTGGGGTGCAGTAGGACAATTGCAGAGTGCAGAGGTTGCAGACTGTGGTTGAGAAGGACTGTTACAGAGTAGAGTTTGGAGACTGTGGTGCAGAAGGACTGATACAAAAGCAGAGGTTGGAAACTCGGGTACAGAAGGACCCTTAAAGGAAAAAGAGGTTGGATACTGCGTAACAGATAGACTGTTACAGAGAGCATTGTTTTGAGAATGGGGTTCAGAAGAAGTGTTGTAGAGAACAGAGGTTGAAGACTGGGGTGCAGAAGGATCGTTGCAGAGACCAGAGGATGCAGACTGGGGTGCAGAAGGACTGATACAGAAAGCAGATTTCGGAGACTGGGGTGCAAAAGGCCTGTTACAGACAGCAGAGTTTGGAGACTGGGGTGCAGAAAGATTGGTACAGAGAGCAGAGTTTGAATACTGGGTTGCAGAAAGATATTAAGAAGAGCAAAAGTTGAAGACTGAGGTGCAGATGCACTGTTACAGTGAGAAGAGGTTGGAGACTGAGGTGCAGAAAGACCGTTGCAGAAAGAAGACATTGGAGACCGAGGTGCAGAAGGATTGTTACAGAAAGCAGAGGTTGGAGACTCGGGTGCCGAAGGACCCTTACAGAGAGCAGAGGTTAGAGACTGAGGTGCAGAAGGACTGTTGCAGAGAGCAGAGTTTGCAGACTGAGTTGCAGAAGGACTGTTACAGTGGGCAGATTTTCGAGACTGTGGTGGAAAACAACTGATACAGAAAGCAGAGGTTGGATACTGGGGTGCAGAAGAACTGTTGAAGAGAACAGAGGTTGGAGACTGGGGTGCAGAAGGATCATTGCGGTGAGCAGAGTATCGAGATTAGGGGGTAGAAGGACTGTTGCAGAGAGCAGAAGTTGTAGACTAGGGTGTAAAAGGACTGTTGCAGAGAGCAGATTTTGGAGACTTGGGTGCTGAAGGACTGTTGCAGAGACCAGAGGTTGAAGACTTGGGTGCAGAAGGACTGTTGCAGAGAGCAGAGGTTGGAGGCTGAGAATGGGGTAAAGAAGGATTTTTGCAGAGAGCAGATTTTGGAGACTGGGGTGCAGAAGGATCGTTATAGAGAGCAGAGATTGGAGACTGTGGTGCCGAAGGACTTTTGCAGAAAGCACAGGTTGAAGACTGAGGTGCAGTAGGACTTTTACAGAGAGCACAGGTTGGAGACTCCTGTGCAGAAAATCTATTGCACAGAGCAATTTTTGCAGACTGGGCTGCAGAAGGAGTGTTGCAGAGAGCAAAGACTGAAGATTGAAATGCAGAAGGACCCATACAGAGAGCAGAGTTTCGAGACTGCTTTTCAGAAGTACTTTTACAGAGAGCAGAGGTTGGAGACAGGTTTGCAGAAGGATCTTACAGACACCATAGGTTTGAGACTGGGGTGTAGAAGAATAGTTGAAGAGAGAAGAGTTTGGAGACTGGGGTCAAAAGGCCTGTTATAGACAGCATAGGTTGGGGATTGGGGTGCAGAAGGCCTGTTACAGAGAGCAGTGCTTGGAGACTGGGGTGCAGAAGGATAGTTACAGAGAGCAGAGTTTAACGAGTGGCTTGCAAAAGAATCTTACAGAGACAAAAGTTTGGAGACTGAGGTACATAATGACTGTTACACAGAGAAGAGGTTTGAGACTGAGATGCAGAAGGATCGTTCCAGAGAGAAGAGTTTTCAGACTGAGGTGCAGAAGGACTGTTACTGAGAGCAGAGGTTGGAGACTAGAGTGGATAAGGACTGCTGAGAAAAGCAGAGGTTGTACACTGAGGTGCAGAAGAACTGTTATAGAGAGCAGAGGTTGGAGACTGGGTTTCAGAAGGATCTTACAGAGAGCAGATTTTGGACAATGACGTGCAGATGGGCTGTTGCAGAGAGCAGAGTTTGGAGATTAGGGCGCAGAAGGACTGTTTCAGAGAGCAGAAATTGTAGTCTGAGTTGCAGAAGGACTGTTACAGAAAGCAGAGTTTAGAGACCAGAGTGCAGAAGAACTAATACAGAAAGCAGAGTTTGGAGACTGGGGTCCAGAAGGACCATTACAGAGAAAAAAAGTTGGAGACTGTAGTACAGAAGGACTGTAACAGAGAGCAGAGTTTGGAGACTGGGGTGCCGAAGGACTGTTGCAGAGAGGAGACGTTGGATACTGAGGTGCAGAAGGACTTTTACAGAGAGCAGAGGTTGGAGACCTGAGTGCAGAAGGACTGATAGAGAAAGCAGAGGTTTGAGAGTGGGGTGCAGAAGGACCGTAACAGAGAGAAGAGTTTGGAAACTGCAGTACAGAAGGACTGTTACAGAGAGCAGATGATGGAGACTGGGTTGGAGAAGGACTGGTGCAGAGAGCAGATGTTGGAGACTAAGGTTCAGAAGGACTGTTGCAGAGAGCAGAGGTTTAAAACTGGTGTGCAGAAGGACTGTTGCAGAGAGCAGAGGTTGAATTTTGAGGTGCAGCAGGACTGTTACAGAGAGCAGAGTTTGGAGACTGTGGTGCAGAAGGACTGACACAGAAAGCAGAGGTTAGAGACAGGGGTGCAGAAGGACCATAACAGAGAATATAGGTTGAAGACTGTGGTACAGAAGAACTGTTGTAGAGAACAAGGTTGGAGAGTGGGGTGCAGAGGGACCATTGCAGAGGGGCAGACTTTGGAGACTGGGGTGCAGAAGGAATGTTACAGAGAGCAGAGTTTGGAAACTGGGGTGTAGAAAAATCTTACAGAGAGAAAAGTTTGGAGAGTGGGGTGCAGAAGGATTGTTGCAGAGAGCAGACGTTTTAGATTGGGGTGCAGAAGGATCATTGCAGAGAGTAGATTATGGAGACTGGGGTATAGAAGGAGTGTTCTAAAGAACAGTGGTTGGAGACTGGGGTGCAGAAAGACTGTTGCAGAGAGCAGTTGTTTAAGACTGAGGTGCAGAAAAACTTTTACAGGAAGCAGTGTTTTGAGAATGGTGTGCAAAAGGACTGATACTGAGTGTAGAGTTTGGAGACTGGGGAGCAGTAGGATCTTACAGAGAGGAAAGTTTGGAGACTGGGGTGCAGAAGGCCTGTGGCATAGAGCAGTTGTTGAAGACTGAGGTGCAGAAAAACTGTTACAGAAAGCAGTGTTTGGAGACTGAGGTTGCAGAAGGACTGTTGAAGATAGCAGTGTTTGGAGACTGGGTGCAGAACGACCGTTACAGAGAATAGAGGTTGGAGACTGTGGTACAGAAGTACTTTTAAAGAGAGCAGAGGTTGGAGACAGATGTGCAGAATTATCTTACAGAGAGCAGAGTTTGGAGACTGGGGTGCAATAGGACTGTTGCAGAGAGCAGAGGTTGGAGAATGGGATGCATTAAGATCGTTGCAGAGAGAAGTTGTTGGAGACTGAGGTGCAGAGACCTGTTAAACAGAGCAGAGCTTGGACACTGGGGAGCAGAGGCCTGTAACATAGAGCAGCGTTTGGAGACTGGGTGGCATAAGGATCTTACAGAGAGCAGAGGTTGGTGACTGAGATGCTGAAGGACTGTCAGAGAGAGCAGAGGTTGTAGACTTTAATTCACAAGGATCTTTGCAGAGAGCTGAGTTTTAAGAATGAGGTTTAGAAAAACTGTTACAAAGAGCAATAAGACAACAAATAACCCAATCAACAAATGGGCCAAGGACCTGAACAGACACTTCTCAGAGGAGGACATACAATCAATCAACAGATACATGAAAAAATGCTCACCATCTCTAGCAGTCAGAGAAATGCAAATCAAAACCACCCTAAGATACCATCTCACTCCAGTAAGATTGGCAGCCATTATGAAGTCAAATAATAACAAGTGCTGGCGAGGATGTGGGGAAAAGGGTACTCTAATACATTGCTGGTGGGACTGCAAATTGGTTCGGCCAATTTGGAAAGCAGTATGGAGATTCCTGGGAAAGCTAGGAATGGAACCACCATTTGACCCAGTTATTGCCCTTCTTGGGCTATTCCCTGAAGACCTTAAAAGAGCGTACTACAGGGATACGGCCACATCGATGTTCATAGCAGCACAATTCACAATAGCTAGACTGTGGAACCAACCCAGATGCCCTTCAATGGATGAATGGATTAAAAAAATGTGGCATTTATACACTATGGAGTATTACACAGCACTAAAAAATGACAAAATCATGGAATTTGCAGGGAAATGGATGGCATTAGAGCAGATTATGCTCAGTGAAGCTAGCCAATCCCTAAAAAACAAATACCAAATGTCTTCTTTGATATAATGAGAGCAACTAAGAATAGAGTAGGGAGGAAGAGCAGGAAGAAAAGATTGACATTAAACAGAGGCACGAGATGGGAGGGAAAGAGAGAGAAAAGTGGAATTGCATGGAAATGGAAAGAGACCCTCATTGTTATAAAAAACTACATAAAAGAGGTTGTGAGGGGAATTGGAAGAAAAATAAGGAGAGAAATGAATTACAGTAGATGGGATAGAAAGAAAAGATGGGGGGGAGGGGGATAGTAGAGGATAGGAAAGGTAGCAGAATACATAAGTCACTAGTATGGCATTATGTAAAAATGTGAATGTGTAACCAATGTGATTCTGCAATCTGTATTTGGGGTAAAAATGGGAGTTCATAACTCACTTGAAACTATTGTTCGAAGTATGATATGTCAAGAGCTTTGTAATGTTGTGAACAACCAATAAAAAAAAAAAGAAAAAAAAAAAAAGAAAGACTGTTGCAGAGAGCAGATGTTTGAGACTGGGGTGCAGAAAGACTGTTGCAGAGAGGAGAGTTTGGAGACTGGGGTGCAGAAGGACTTTTATAGAGAGCAGAGTTTGGAGACTGGGTTACTGAAGGATCTTACAGAGAGCAGAGGTTGGAGACTGAGGTGCAGGTGGACTGTTACAGAGAGCAGTGGTTTGAGACTGGGGTGCAGAAGGATCGTAAAGAGAGCAGAGGTTTCAGACTGAGGTCATGAAGGACGGTTACAAAGAGCAGACATTGGAAACTGAGGTGTTGAAGGACTGTTACACATAGGAGAGTTTGGAGACTCAGGTGCAGAAGGACTGTTACTGGAAGCAGCGTTTGGAAATTGGGGTGCAGAAGGACTGTTACAGAGAGCAGAGTTTGGAGACTGCGGTATAGGACTGTTACCGAGAGCAGAAGATGGAGACTGGGGTGCAGAAGGATTCTTACATAGAGCACAGGTTGGAGACTGAGGTGCACACGGTTAGATACAGAGAACAGAGGTTAGAGAATGGGGTTCAGACAGACTGATACAGAAATCAGAGGTTGGAGACTGGGGTGTAGAAGACCCCTTACAAAGAGCATAGGTTGGCTACTGCGTTACAGAAGCACTGTTACAGAGAGCAGATCTTGGAGTCTGGGGAGCAGAAGTACTGTTTCAGAGGACAGAGGTTGAAGACTGGGGTGGAGAAATAATGTTACAAAGAGCAGAGTCTGGAAACTGGAGTGCAGAAGGATATTACAGAGAGCAGAGGTTAGAGACTGTGGTGCAGAAGGACTGTTGCAGAGAGCAGACGTTGAAGACTGGGGTCAAGAAGGATCATTGCAGAGAGCAGAGTTTGGAGACTGGGGTGTAGAAGTACTGTTGCAGAGAGTAGATATTGGAGACTGGGGTTCAGAAGGACTGTTACTGAGAGCAGAGTTTGATGACTGGGGTGAAGAAGGACAGTTACAGAGAGCAGAGGTTGGAGACTGGGGTTCAGATGGATATTACAGAGAGCAGAGTTTGGAGACTGGGGTGCAAAGGACTGTTTCAGAGAGCAGATGTATTAGACTGGGGTGGAGAACAATCATTGAAGATAGAAGAGGTTGGAGACTGGAGTTCAGAAGTCCTGTTACAGAGAGCGGAGTTTAAATAGTGTTGTTCAGAACGACTGTTACAAAGTGCAAAGTTTAAATTCTGGGGTGCAGAGGGACTGTTACACAGAGAGGAGGTTGAAGACTGGGGTTCAGATGGATCTTACAGAGAGTAGATTTTGGAAACTGGAGTTCAGAATGATCTTAATGAGAGCAGAGGTTGGAGACTGTGCTGTAGAAGGACTGTTGCAGAGAGAAGACGTTGGAGACAGGGGTCCAGAAGGATAGTTGCAAAGAGAAGAGTTTGGAGACTGGGGTTCAGAAAGACTGCTGCATAGAGCAGATGTTGGAGACTGGGGTGCAGAAGAACTGTTGCAGAGAGCAGATTTTAGAGGCTGGGGTGCAGAAGGACTATTACATAGAGCAGAGGTTGGAGACTGAGGTGCAGAAGGACTGTTACAGAGATCAGAGTTTGGAGACTGGGGTGCAGAAGGACTGTTACAGAGAGCAGAGGTCGAATACTGGGGTTCAGATGGATCTTACACAGAGTTTGGAGACTGGGGTGCAAAAGGACTGTTGCAGAGAGCAGATGTTAAAGACTGGGGTGGAGAAAAATTGTTGCAGAGAGAAGAGGTTGGAGACTGGGGTGAAGAAGGCCTGTTACAGAGAGCAGAGGTTGGAGACTGTTGTGCAGAAGGACTGTTACAGAGTGCAAAGTTTAAATACTGGGTTTCAAAAGGATCTTTTTTTTTTTTTTTTTTTTTTTTTTTTTTTATTGATTGTTCAAAACATTACAGAGCTCAAGACATATCATCTTTCATACATTTGACTCAATTGGGTTTTGTACTCCCCAAATACATAATACAGACTCACTTCTGTTACATACTCACATTTTTACATAATGGCTTATTAGTGACTGTTGTATTCTGCTACCTTTCCTATCCCCTAAAAAGGATCTTAAAGAGAGTAGAGTTGGGAGACTGAGGAGAAGAAGGAATGTTACAGAGAGCAGAGGTAGGAGACTGGGGTGCATATGTGTCCTTGCAGAGAGGAGAGCTTTCAGACTGAGATGCAGAAGAACTGTTGCGGAGAGCAGATGTTGGATACTGGGGTGCAGAAGGACTGTTGCAGAGAGCTGATATTGGTAACTAGGGTGCAGAAGGACTGTTGTAGAGAGCAGAGGTTGGAGAATATGCTGCAGAAGGACTGTTGCAGAGAGCAGAGTTTAGAGACTGATGTGTGGAAGTCCTGCTACAGAGAGCAGAGGTTGGAGACTTGGATGCAGAAGGACTGTTACAGAGAGTAGAGGTTGGATACAGGGGTGCAGAAGGATCTTAAAGAGAGCAGAATTTGGATACTGTGGTGCAGAACGACTTTTGCAGAGATCAGAGGTTAGAGACTGGGGTGCACTAGAATCATTGCAGAGAGCAGAATTTGGAGACTGGGGTGCAGAAGGCCTGCTACAGAGAGAAGACATTGGAGACTGGCATGCAGAAGGCCTGTTATAGAGAGGAGAGGGTGGAGTTTTAGGTGCAGGTGGACTGTTACATAGAGCAATGTTTTGAAACTGGGGTGCAGAAAGATCGTGTAGAGAGCAGAGTTATCAGGATGATGTGCAGAAGTACTGTTACAGAAAGTAGAGGTTGGAAATTGGGGTGCAGAAGGACCGTTACAGAGACCAGAGTTTGGAGACTGCGGTATATAAAAACTGTTACAGAGAACCGAGTTTGGAGACTGGGGTGTAGAAGGAATGATACAGAGAGCACAGGCTAGAGACTGAGGTGTAGAAAGATAGATAAAGAGAGCAGAGGTTTGAGACTGATGTTCAGAAGGACTGATACAGAAAGCAGAATTTGGAGACTTTGGTGCAGAAGGCCCATTACTGAGAGCAGTGGTAGGAGACTGCGGTACAGAAGGACTGTTACAGAGAGCAGATGTTGGAGACTGGGAGCAGAAAGACTGTTGCAGAGGACAGAGGTTGGAGACAAAGGTGCCACAGGACACTTGCACAAAGCAGAGGATAAAGCCTGGGGAAGAGAAGGAATGTTACAGAGAACAAACTTTAGAAACTGGAGTGCAGAAGGATCTAACAGAGACCAGAGTTTGGAGACTGTGGTGAAGAAGGACTGTTTCAGAGAGCAGTTATTGGAGACTGAGGTGCAGAGTACTGTTACATGGAGTAGATGTTGGAGACTGGTGTGCAGAAGGATGGTTGAAAGGAGCAGAGCTTGGAGACAGGGGTGAAGAAAGATCTTACAGAGTGCAGAAGTTGGAGACTGAGGTGCAGAAGGACTCTTGTAGAGATCAGAGGTTGGAGACTGGGGTGCAGTAGGATCATTGCAGAGAGCAGAGGATGGAGACTGGGGTGCAGAAGGACTGTTGCAGAGAGCAGATTTTAAAAACTGGGGTGCAGAAGACTGTTACACAGAGCAGAGTTTGGAGAGTGGGGTGCAGAAGGACTTTTACAGAGAGCAGAGTTTGGAGACTGGGGTGCAAAAGGACTGTTACAGAGTGCAGAGGTTAAAGACTGGGTGTCCGCAGAATCTTACAGATAGCAGATTTGGGAGACTGAGGTGTATAAGGACTGTTATAGAGAGCAGAGGTAGGAGACTGGGGTGTAGAAGTGTCGTTACAGAGAGCAGAGTTTTCAGACATAGGTGCAGAAAAACTGTTGCAGAGAGCAGATGTTGGAGACTGGGGTGCAGAAGGACTGTTGCAGATATCAGAGGTTGGAGACTGTGGTGTACAAGGACTGTTTGAGGGAACAGAGTTTGGAGACTTGGGTGCAGAAGAAATTTTGTGGAGAGCAGAGTTTGGAGATTGAGATGCAGAAGGACTGTTACAGAGATCACTGGTTGGAGACTGGGGTGCAGAAGGACTGATAGAAAAAGAAGACGTTGGAGACTGTGGTGAAGAAGGAAAATTACAGAGAACAGACTTTAAAGACCGCAGTACAGGTGGCCTGTTACAGAGAGCAGAGGTTGGAGATTGGGGTTGAGAAGGACAATTTCAGATAGCAGATATTGGAGACTGGGGTGCAGAAGAACTGTTTCAGAGAGAAGAGGTTAGAGACTGGGGTGCAAAAAACTGTCGCAGAGAGCAGAGTTTGTAGACTGAGGTGCAGAGAAATGTTTCAGAGAG
Source organism: Ictidomys tridecemlineatus (assembly GCF_052094955.1). Lineage (NCBI taxonomy): Eukaryota > Metazoa > Chordata > Mammalia > Rodentia > Sciuridae > Ictidomys > Ictidomys tridecemlineatus. The sequence goes on along the minus strand of NW_027521167.1, from coordinate 63,006 downwards.
CAGAGGTTGGAGACTGGGGTGCATAAGTACTGATACAGAGAGCAAAGTTTGGAGACTGTTTTGCAGAAGAACCTTTAGAGAGACCAGAGTTTGGAGACTGCAGTACACAAGGACTGTTACAGTGAGCATACGTTGGAGACTAGGATACAGAAGCACTGTTTCAAAGAGCAGATGTTGGAAACTGTGGTTCAGAAAAACTGTTGCAGAGAACAGAGGTTAGAGAATCGGGTGTAGAAGGACTGTTGCAGAAAGCACATGTTGGAGATTAAGGTGCAGAAGGATTGTTACAGAAAGCAGAGTTTGGAGACTAGGGTGAAGAAGGATCTTACAGAGAGCAGAGTTTGGAGACAGGGGTGCAGAAGTACTGTTGCAGAGAGCAGAGGTTGGAGACTGAGGTGCAGAAGGACTGTTATAGAGAAGAGGTTGGAGATGGGGAGAAGAAGGACTGTTACTGAGAACAGAGGTTTGAGACTCATGTGTAGCAGTACCGTTGCTGAAAGCAGTGGTTGGAGACTGGGGTAGAGATTGAATGTTACTGGGAGCAGAGTTTTGAAACTGGGGTTCAGAAGGATATTACATAGAGCAGAGTTGGAGACAGGGGTGCAGAAGGACTGTTGCATAGAGCAGATGTTGAAGACTGGGGTGCAGAAGGATCGTTGCGGAGAGCAGAGTTTGGATACTGTGGTGCAGAAGGTTTGTTGCAGAGAGCAGACGTTTCAGACTGTGGTGAAGAAGGATCGTTGCAGACAGCAGAGGTTAGAGACTGGGGAGTAGAAGGAATGTTATGGAGAGTAGAGTTTGGATACTGAGGTTCAGATGAATTTTTGCTTAGAGCAGAGATTTGAGACTGAGGTGCAAAAGGACTATTGCAGAGAGCAGAGGTTGGAGACTGTGGTGCAAAAGGACAGTTATAGAGAGTAGAGGTTGGAGATTTGCATGCAAACAGCCTGTTACAGAGAGCAGAGTTCAGAGACTAGGGTGCAGAAGAACTGTTAGAGAGAGCAGAGTTTTTAGACAAGGTTGCACAAGGATCTTACAGAGAGCAGAGGTTGTAGACCAAGGTGCAGCAGGACTGTTACAGAGAGCAGAGGTTGGTGACTAGGGTGCAGAAGGATCATTGTAGAAAACAGAGTTTTTAGACTGAGGTGCAGAAGGACTTTTGCAGAGAGCACATGTTGGAGACTGGCTTGCAGAAGGACTGTTGCAGAGAGCAGAGTTTCTAGCCTGAGATGTAGAAGTACTGTTACAGAGATCAGAGGTTGGAGATTGGGGTGCAGATGGACTGATACGGAAAGCAGAGTTTTGAGACTCGGGTGCAGAAGAACTGTTGCAGAGAGCAGAGGTTGGAGAATGGGGTGCAAAAGGCCTGATACACAGAGCAGAGGTTGCATACTGGGGTGCAGAAGGACTGTTACAGACAGTAGAGTTTGGAGACAGGGTTGAAGAAGGATCTTACAGAGAGCAGAGCTTAGAGACTGTGGTACAGCAGGACTGTTACAGAGAACAGAGTTTGGAGACTGGGGTGCAGAAAGATCGTTGAAGAGAACAGAGTTTTCAGACTGAGGTGTAGAAGGACTGTTGCAGAGAGCAGATATTGGAGACTGGGGTTCAGAAGGACTGTTGTAGAGAGCAGAAGATGGAGACTGGGGTGCAGAAGGATCATTGTAGAGAGCAGAGGTTTGAGACCAGCATCAAAAAGGAATGTTACAGAGAACAGAGTTTGGAGAAGGGTTGCAGAAGGACTGTTACAGAGGGCAGAGTTTACAGACTGGGTTGCAGAAGGATCTTAGAGAGAGCAGAGGTTGGAGACTAAGCTGCAGAAGGACTGTTACAGAGAGTAGAGTTTAGAGACTGAGGTGCAGAAGCACCGTTGTTGAGAGCAGAGTTTTGAGAGTGAGGTGCATCAGGATTGTTACAGAGAGCAGAGGTTGGAGCCTGGGGTGCAGAAGGAGTGTTGGAGATAAAGAGGTTTGAGACTTTGGTGCAGAAGGACTGATACAGAAAGCAGAGGTTGAAGACAAGGGAGCAGAAGAACCCGTACAGAGTGCAGATTTTGGAGACTGCACTAAAGGAGGACTATTACAGAGAGCAGAGGTTGGATACTGGTGTGGATAAGGACTGTTTCAGAGTGCAGACCTTGGATCCTGGGGTGCAGACGAACTGTTGCTGAGAGCAGATGTTGGAGACTGGGGTGCAGAAGAACTGTCACAGAGAGCAGAGGATGGAGACTGAGGTAAAGAAGAATCGTTGAAGACAGCAGAGGTTGGAGACTGGGGTGAAGAAGGATTGTTACAGAGATCAGAGTTTGGAGACTGGGGTGCAGAAGAACCATTACAGAGAGAAGAGGATTGAGACTGCGGGACAGAAAGACTGTTACAGAGAGCAGAGGTTGGAGACTGTGGAGCAGAAGGACTGTTTCAGAGAGCAGAGGTTGGAGATTGTGGAGCTGAAAAAATATTACAGAGAGCAGATTTTGAAAACTGGGGTGCAGAAGGATCTTACAGAAAGAAGAGGTTGGAGACTGAGGTGCCGAAAGACTGTTAGATAAAGCAGAGATGAAGACTGGGGTGCAAAATGATCGTTGCAGAGAGCAGAGTTGTCAGACAGAGGTGCAGAAAGACTGTTGCAGGGAGCAGATGTTTGAGACTGGGGTTCAGAAAGACCTCGAGAGAGCAAGCTTGGAAACTGGGGTGCAAAAGGATTGTTGTAGAGAGCACAGTTTTTAGACTTTGGTGCAGAGGGATTGTTAAAGAGAATAGAGGTTGGAGACTGTGGTGCAGAAGGATCATTGCAGAGATCAGAGTTTGGTAACTGAGGTGAAGAAGGATTGTTAATGAGAACAGAAGTTGGAGACTTGGGTGCAGAAGGACTGTTGCAGAAAGCAGAGTTTGGAGACTGGGTTTTAGAAGAACTCTTGCAAAGAGCAGAGGTTGAAGACTGGGGTTCAGAAGGCCTGTTACATAGAGCAGAGTTTGGAGACAGAGTTGCAGAAAGATCTTACAGAGTTTCAAGACTGAGGTGCAACAGGAGTATTACAGAGAGCAGAGTTTGGAGACTGGGGTGCAGAAGGATCATTGTAGAGAACAGCGTTTTCATACTGAGGTGCAGAAAGACTGTTGCAGAGAGCATAGTTTGGAGACAGGGGTGCAGAAGGACTTTTGCATAGAGCAGATATTGGATACTGGGGTGCACAGGGATCGTTGCAGAGAGCAGAGGTTGGAGACAAGGGTGCAGAAAGACTGTTGCAGAGAGCAGACAATGGAAACTGGTGTACAGAAAGATCGTTGCAACCAGCAGAGGTTTGAGACTGGGGTGCAGAAGGAATGTTACAGAAAGTAGAGTTTCGAGACTGAGGTGCAGAAAAATCGTTGCAGAGAGCAGAGGTTGGAGACTGGAGTGCAGTAGAACTCCTATAGAGAGCTGAGTTTTCAAACAAGGTTGCACAAGGATCTTAGAGAGAGCAGAGTTGTAGACCGATGGGCAGCAGGACTGTTACAGAGAGCAGAGGTTGGAGACTGTGGTGCAGAAGGATCGTTGTAGAGAACAGAGTTTTCAGACTGAGGTGCAGAAGGACTTTTGCAGGGAGCACATGTTCGAGACTGGGGTGCAGTAGGACTGTTGCAAAGAGCAGAGTTTGGAGACTGGGGTGCAGAAGGATCGTTGTAGAGAGCAAAATTTTGAGACTGGAGTGCAGAAGGATTGTTATAGAGAACAGAGTTTAGAGACAGTGGTGTAGAAGTCCTATTACAAAGAGCAGAGTTTGGAGAAGGGATTAAGAAGTACATTTACAGAGAGTAGTTTTTGGAGACTGAGGTGCAGAAGGACCGCTGCAGAGAGCAGAGTTTGTAGACTGAGGTGCAGAAGGATTGTTACAGAGAGCAGAGGTTGGAGACTGGGTTGCAGAGGGACTTTTGCAGAGAGCAGAGTCTGGACACTGGGGTGTAGAAGGACTGTTGCGGAGAGCACAGGTTGGAGATTGGGGTGCAGAAGAACTGTTTCAGGAAGCAGAGTTTGGAGACTGGGTTACAGTAGGAATTTTACAGAGGCAGACGTTAGAGATTTGGTGCAGAAGGACTGTTGCAGAGAGCAGAGATTGGAGACTGGATTACAGAGGCAGAGGTTGGAGATTTGGTGCAGAAGGACTGTTGCAGAGAGCAGATGTTAAAGACTGGGGTGCAGAAGGACTGTTACAGAGAGCAGAGTTTAGAGACTTGGGTGCAAAACACCTGTAAAAGAGAAGAGATTGGAGACTTCTGTGCAGAAGGATTGTTACAGATAGCACAGTTTGGAGACTGGGGTGCAGAAAGATCGTTGAAGAGATCAGAGGTTTCAGACTGAGGCTTAGAAAGACTGACACAGAGAGCATAGTTTGGAGTCTGAGGTGCAAAAAAACTGTTAGAGAACAGAGTTTGGAAACTGTGGTGCAGAAGGATCGTTTCAGAGAGCAGATGTCAGAGACTGGGGTGCAGAATGACTGTTACAGAGGGCAGAAGTTGGAGACTGGGGTGCTGAAGCATCATTACAGTGAGCAGAGGTTGGAGACTGAGGTGCAGAAGGACTGTTACAGAGAGGATAGGTTTGAGACTGAGGTGCAGAAGGAACGTTGCAGAGTACAGAGTTTTGAGACTGAGGTGAAGAAGTATTGTTACAGAGAGCAGAGCTTTGAGACGGGGTTGCAGAAGGAGTGTTGCAGAGAGCACAGGTTGGAGACTGGGGTGAAGAAGGACTGTTGCAGGGAGTAGACTTTGGAGACTGTGGTGCAGAAGGACTGTTACAGAGAGCAGAGGTTAGAGACAGGGGTGCAGAAGGATCTTAAAGAGAGCAGAATTAGGAGACTGAGGTACAGAAAGACTCTTGCAGAGATCAGAAGTTGGAGACTGGGGTGCAGTAGGATAATTGAAAAGAGCAGTGGTTGGAGAAAGGCATGCAGAAGGCCCAATATAGAGAGCAGGGTTTTGAGACTGGCATGCAGAAGGCCTGTTACAGAGAGGAGAGGTTGGGGACTGGGGTGCAGAAGGACTTTTACAGAGAGCTCAGTTTGGAGACTGGTTTGCTGAAGGAACTTACAGAGAGCAGAGGTTGGAGACTAAGGTGCACGTGGACTGTTACAGAGAGCACTGGTTGGAGACTGGGGTGCAGAAGAATCTGGAGAGCAGAGGTTTCAGACTGAGGTGCAGAAGTACTTTTACAGAGAGAAGAGGTTGGAGACTGAGTTGTAGAAAGATGGTTACAGAGAGCAGAGTTTAGACACTGAGGAGCAAAAGGACTGTTACAGAAAACAGAGGTTGGAAATTGGGATTCAGTAGGACCATTACAGAGAGCAGAGGTTGGAGACTGCGGTATAAAAGGACTGTTACAGAGAGCAGAGTTTGGAGACTGGAGTGCAGAAGGACTGTTACAGAAAGCACAGGTTAAAGACTGAGTTGTAGAAGGATAGATACAGAGAGCAGAGGTTGAAGACTGGGGTTCAGAAGGACTGATTAAAAAAGCAGAGGTTGGAGACTGGGTTATAGAAGGACCATTACAGAGAACAGAGTTTGGAGACTGCGGTACATAAGGAGTGTTACAGAGAGCAGATGTTCGAGACTGGGGAGCAGAAGGAGTGTTACAGAGGACAGACGTTGGAGACTGGGGTGCCGCAGGACCCTTGCAGAAAGCAGAGGTTGGAGACTGCAGTGGAGAAGGAATGTTAGAGAGAGCAGATTTTGGAAACTGGAGACCAGACAAATCTTACAGAGAGCAGATTGTGGAGACTGTGGTGCAGAAGTACTGTTGTAGAAAACAGACGTTGGAGACTGGGGTCCAGAACGATCTTTACAGAGAGCAGAGTTTGGAGACTGAGGTGTAGAAGGACTGTTGCAGAGAGCAGATGTTGCAGACTGGGATGAAGAAGGACTGTTGCAGAGAGAAGACGTTGGAGTCTGGAGTGCAGAAGGATTGTTTGAGAAAGCAGAGGTATGAGACTGAGGTGCAGAAGGATTGTTATACAGAGAAGCGGTTGAAGACTGGGGAGCAGAGGACTCTTGCCGAAAGCAGAGGTTGGAGACTGAGGTGCAGAAGGACTCATAGAGAGAGGAGATGTTGGAGACTGGGGTGCAAAAGGACTGATGCAGAGAGCAGAGATTCGATTATGGGGTGCAGAAAAACCGTTACAGAGAGCAGAGGTAAGAGACTGCAGTACAGAAGGACTGTTGCAGAGAGCAGAGTTTAGAGATTGGGGTGCAGATGGACTGTTGCAGAGAGTAGGTATTGGAGACTGAGGTGCAGAAGTACTTTTACATAGAGCAGAAGTTGGAGACTGGGGTGCAGAAAGATCGTTGCAAGGAGCAGAGCTTGGAGACAGATGTGCAGAAGGATCTTACAGAGAGAAGAAGTTGGAGACTGAGGTGCAGAAGGAGTGTTGCAGAGATCAGACGTTGGAGACTGGCGTGCAGTAAGATCATTGCAGAGAGCAGAGGTTGGAGACTGGTGTGCAGAAGGATCGTTGCAGAGAGCAGAGGTTGGAGACTGGAGTGCAGAAGGCCTTCTACAGAGAGCAGAGTTTGGAGACTGGAGTGCAGAATGCCTGTTACAGAGAGGAGAGGTTGGAGAAGGACTGGGTGCAGAAGGACTGTTATAGAGACCAGAGTTTAGAGACTGGGTTGCTGAAAGATCTTACAGAGAGCAGAAGTTGGAGACTGAGGTGTAGAAAAACTGTTACAGAAAGCAGAGTTTGTAGACTGAGGTGCAGAAGGACTGTTACTGTAAGCAGAGGTTGGAAATTGGGGTCCAGAAGGACCGTCTCAGACACCAGGATTTGGAGACTGCGGTATAGAAAAACTGTTACAGAGAGCAGAGGTTGGAGACTGGGGTGCAGAAGAAATGTTACAGAGAGAACAGGTTTGAGACTGAGGTGTAGAAGTATATATACAGAGAACAGAGGTTTGAGACTGGTATTCAGAGGGACTGATACAGAAAGCAGAGTTTGGAGTCTGGGTTGCAGAAGGACTGTTATGGAGAGCAGAGGGTGGAGACTGCGTTTCAGAAGGACTGTTTCAGAGAGCATATGTTGGAGACTGGGGAGCAGAAGGACTGTTGCAGAGGACAAAGTTTGGAGACTGTGATGCCGCAGGACAATTGCAGAAAGCAGAGGTTAAAGACTGGGTTTGAGAAGGAATGTTAAAGAGTGTAGAGTATGGAAACTGGAGTGATTAAGAATCTTACAGAGAGCAGAGTTTGGAGACTGTGGTGCAGAAGGATTGTTGCAGAAGCAGAGGTTTGAGATTGGGGTGCAGAAAGACTGTTACAGAAAGCACAGGTTGAAGACTGGGGTGCAGAAGGATAGATACAGAGTGCAGAGGTTGGACACTGGGGTTCAGAAGGACTGATATAAAAAGTAGAGGTTAAAGACTGGGCTTCAGAAGGACCGTTACAGAGACCAGAGGTTGGAGACTTCAGTACAGGAGGACTGTTACAGAGAGCAGATGTTGGAGACTGGGGAGCAGAAGGACTGTTACAGAGGACAGAGGTTGGAGACTAAGGTGCAGCAAGACCTTCAAAGAAAGCAGAGGTTACAGACTGCGGTGGAGAAGAAATGTTAGAGAGACAGCACAGAGGTTGGAGACTGCGGTATAGAAGGACTGTTGCAGAAAGCAGACGTTGGTGACTGAGGTGCAGAAGGACTTATACAGAGAGCACTGGTTGGAGACTGGGGTACAGAATAACCGATACACAAAGCAGCATTTGGAAACTGGGGTGCAGAATGACCGTTAGAGAGAGAAGAGGTTGGAGACTGTGGTACAGAAAGACTATTACAGAGAGCAGAGTTTGAAGCCTGGGTGCAGAAGGACTGTTGTAGAGAACAGAGGTTGGAGACTGAGGTGCAGTAGGATCGTTGCATAGAGAAGTGTTTGGAGACTAGGGTGCAGAAGTCCTGTTACAGAGCAGAGTTTGGAGACTGGGTTGCAGAAGACCTGTTATAGAGAGCAGAGGATGGAGTCTGATTTGCAGAAGGAATGTTACAGAAAGCAGAGGTTGGCAATTGGGGTTCAGAAGGACCGTTATAGAGAGAAGAGTTTGGAGACTGCGGTACAGAAGGACTGTTACAGAGAGCAAAGTTTGGAGACTGGGTGCAGAAAGACAATTGCAGAGAGCAGAGGTTGGAGCCTGTTGAGAAGAAGGATCGTTGCAGTGAGCAGATGTTGGAGACTGGGGTGCAGAAGGACCATTACAGAGAGCAAAGTATGGAAACTGAGGTGAAGAAAGACTTCTACAGAGAGAAGACGTTGGATACTGGGGTGCAGAAGGACTGTTACAGAGAGCAGATATTGGAGACTTGGATGCAGAAGGATCTTACAGAGAGCACAAATTGGAGACCGGAGTTCAAAAGGACTGTTGCAGAGAGCAGAGTTTGGAGACTGAGGTGCAGAAGGATCGTTGCAGAGAGACGAGGTTGGAGACAGGGTTGCAAAAGGCCTGTTACAGAGAGCAGAGTAAGGAGACTGGGGTGCAGAAGGCCTGTTACAGAGAGAAGTGGTTGGAGACTAGGGTGCAGAAGGACTGTTACAGATAGCACAGTTTGAAAACTGGGGTGCAGAAGAATCGTTGCAGAGAGCAGAGGATTCAGAATGAGGCGCAGAAGGACTTCTACAGAGAGCAGAGTTTAGAGTCTTAGGTGTAGAATGACTGTTACAGAAACCAGAGGTTGGCAATCGGTGAGCAGAAGGACCATTACAAAGAGAAGAGGTTGGAGACTGGGATACAAGAGAACTGTTACAGAGAGCAGAGTTTGGAGAATGGGTAGAAGAAGGATCGTTGCAGAGAGCAGATGTTTGAGACTGGGTTGCAGAAGTTCCGTTACAGAGAGCAGAGGTTGGAGATTGTGGTGCAGAAGAACTGCACAGAGAGAAGAGTTTGGAAACTGGGGTGCAGAAAAATTGTTACAGAGAGCAGAGTTTGGAGACTCAGTTGCAGAAGGACTGTTACAGAGAGCAGAGGTTCGAGACTGGGGTGCAGAAGAACTGTTACCAAGAGCAGAGTTTGGAGACTGGGTTGCATAAGGCCTGTTACAGAGAACAGACGTTGGTGAATGAGGTACAGAAGGACTGTTATAGAGAGCAGAGGTTGGAGACTGAGGAACAGAAGGATTGGTACAGAGAGCAGAGGTTGAAGACCGAGGTGCAGAAGGACTTTTACACAGAGTAGAGGTTGGAAACTTAAGAGCAGAAAGACTGTTGTAGAGAGCAGAGGTTGGAGACTGAGGTCCAGAAGGATTGTTACATAGATCAGTGGGTGGAGACTGGGGTGAAGAAGGACAGTTACAGAGAGCACAGATGGAGACTGGGGTGCAGAAGAAATGTTGCAGAGAGCAGAAGTTGGAGACTGGGTTGAAGAAGGACTGTCACTGAGAGCAGAGGTGGGAGACTGGTGTGCAGAGGAACTGATAGAGAAAGCTTACGTTGGAGACTGGGCTTCAGAAAGACTATTACAGAGAGCAGAGTTTTGAGACTGTGGTAAAGAAGGACTGTTACAGAGAGCAGAGTTTAGAGACTGAGGTGCAGAAGGAGTATTGCAGGGAGTAGAGGTTTGAGATGTTGGTGCAGGTGGACTGTAGCAGAGAGAAGAGTTTGGAGACTGAGGTGAAGAACGACTGTTACCGAGAGCAGAGGTTGGAGACTGGGGTGCAGAAGTACTGATACAGAAAGCAGAGGTTGGAGACTGGGGTGCAGAAGGACCGTTAAAGAGAGCAGATTTTGGAGACTGCACAACACGCGGACTGTTACAGAAAACAGAGGTTGGAGAAGGTGTGCAGAAGGTCTGTTACAGAAGGCAGAGTTTACAGACTGGGTTGCAGAAGGATCTTACAGAGAGCAGATTTTGGAGAATGCAGTACAGAAGGACTTTTACAGAGAGCAGAGGTTTTTAGACTGGGGTGGAGAAGAACTATTTTAGAGAGAAGATGTTGGAGTCTGTGGTTCAAAAGGACTGTTGGAGAGAGCAGAGGATAAAGACTGGAGTTTAGAAGTACTGTTGCAGAGAGCAGAGTTTGCAGACTGAGTTTCGGAAGGATTGTTACAGCGGCCAGAGTTTGGAGACTGTGGTGGAAAACGACGGATACAGAAAGCAGAGGTTGGATACTGGGGTGCATAAGTACCCTTACAAAGAACAAAGATTGGAGACTGCAGCACAGAAGGACTGCTACAGAGAGTAGAGGTTGGATACTAAGGTGCAGAATAACTGTTTTAGAGAAAAGAGGTTGGAGACTGGGGTGCAACAGGATGGTGGCAGAGAGCAGAGTTTTAAGACTGAGGTGAACAAAGACTATTACAGAGAGCAGATGTTGGAGACTGGGGTGCAGAAGAACTTTTGCAGAGAGCAGAGGTTGGAAACTGGGGTGCAAAAGGATTGTAGTAGAGAGCAGAGTTTTTAGACTGGGGTGCAGATAGCAGATGTTGGAAACTGGTGTTCAGAAAGATCATTGCAGACAGCAGCGGTTTGAGACTGGGGTGCAGAAGGACTGTAACAGAGAGTAGAGTTTCGAGACTGAGGTGCAGAAGGACCGTTGCAGAGAGCAGAGGTTGGAGACTGGGGTGCAGTAGAACACCTACAGAGAGCAGAGTTTTTAGACAAGTTTGCACAAGCATCTTACAGAGACCAGAGTGGTAGACCGATGTGCATCAGGACTGTTACAAAGAGCAGAGGTTGGAGACTGGGGTGCAGAAGAATCATTGTAGAGAACAGCATTTTCACACTGAGGTGCAGAAGGACTTTTGCAGAGAGCACATGTTGAAGACTGGGGTGCAGAAGGACTGTAGCAAAGAGCAGAGATTTTGGACTGGGGTGCATAAGGATCGTTTTAGAGAGCAAAATTTTGAGACTGGGGTTCACAAGGATTGTTATAGAGAACAGAGGTTGGAGACTGGGGTGCAGGAGGCCTATTACGGAGAGCAGAGTTCGGAGAAGGGGTTCAGAAGTACATTTACAGGGAGTAGTTTTTGGAGACTGAGGTGCAGAAGGACTATTGCAGAGAGTATAGGTTGAAGACTGAGGTGCAGAAGGATTGTTACAGAGAGAAGAGGTTGAAGACTGGGTTGCAGAGGGACTGTTGCAAAGATCAGAGACTGGACACTGGGGTGTAGAAGGACTGTTGTGGAGAGCGCAGGTTAAAGATTGGGGTGCAGACGAACTGATACAGAAAGCTGACATTGGAGACTGGGGTGCAGAAGAACCGTTACAGAGAGCAGAGTTTTGAGACTGCATTACAGAAGGACTGTTACAGAGAGCAGAGGTTGGATACTGGGGTGCAGAAGGACTGATGCAGAGAACAGAGTTTGGAGACTGGGTTCAGAAGAATCTTACAAAGAGCAAATGTTAAAGACCAAGGTGCAGAAGGAGTTTTACACAGAGCAGAGGTTGGAGAGTTAAGAGCAGAAGGACTGTTGTAGAGAGCAGAGGTTGGAGAATGAGGTCCAGAAAAATTGTTACGTAGATAAGTGGGTGGAGACTGGGGTGCAGAATGACAGTTACAGAGAGCACAGATGGAGACTGGGGTGCAGAAGAAATGTTGCAGAGAGCAGAAGTTGGAGACTGGGATGCAGAAAGACTGTTACTGAGAGCAGAGGTTGGAGACTGGGGTGCAGAGGAACTGATAGAGAAAGCTTACGTTGGAGACTGGGCTTCAGAAAGACTATTACAGAGAGCAGAGTTTTGAAACTGCGGTAAAGAAGGACTGTTACAGAGAGCAGAGTTTAGAGACTGAGGTGCAGAAGGAGTGTTGCAGGGAGTAGAGGTTTGAGACGTTGGTGCAGGTGGACTGTTTCAGAGAGCAAAGTTTGGAGACTGAGGTGAAGAAGGACTGTTACCGAGAACAGAGGTTGGAGACTGGGGTGCAGAAGTACTGATAGAGAAAGCAGAAGTTGGAGAATGGGGTGCAGAAGGACCGTTAAAGAGAGCAGATTTTGGAGACTGCACTACAGGAGTACTGTTACAGAAAACAGAGGTTGGAGAAGGTGTGCAGAAGGTCTGTTACAGAAAGCAGAGTTTACAGACTGGGTTTCAGAAGGATCTTACAGAGAGCAGATTTTGGAGACTGCAGTACATAAGGACTTTTACAGAGAGCAGAGGTTCTTAGACTGGGGTGGAGAAGAACTGTTTTAAAGAGAAGATGTTGGAGTCTGTGGTTCAAAAGGACTGTTGGAGAGAGCAGAGGATAAAGACTGGAGTATAGAAGTACTGTTGCAGAGAGCAGAGTTTGCAGACTGAGTTTCAGAAGGACTGTTACAGCGGGCAGAGTTTGGAGACTGTGGTGAAAAATGACGGATACAGAAAGCAGAGATTGGATACTGGGGTGCATAAGTACCCTTACAAAGAACAAAGATTGGAGACTGCAGTACAGAAGGACTGTTACAGAGAGTAGCGGTTGGATACTGGGGTGTAGAATAACTGTTTTAGAGAAAAGAGGTTGGAGACTGGGGTGCAAAAGGATCGTTGCAGAGAGCAGAGTTGTAAGACTGAGGTGAACAAAGACTGTTGCAGGGAGCAGATGTTGGAGACTGGGGTGCAGAAGGACTTTTGCAGAGAGCAGAGTTTGGAAACTGGGGTGCAAAACGATTGTTGTAGAGAGCAGAGTTTTTGACTGGGGTGCAGAGAGCAGATGTTGGAAACTGGTGTACAGAAAGATCATTGCAGACAGCAGAGGTTTGAGACTGAGGTGCAGAAGGACTGTAACAGAGAGCACAGTTTCAAGACTGAGGTGCAGAAGGATCGTTGCAGAGAGCAGAGGATGGAGACTGGGGTGCAGTAGAACTCCTACAGAGAGCAGATTTTTTAGACAGGTTTTCACAAGCATCTTACAGAGAGCAGAGTTGTAGACTGATGCGCATCAGAAAAGTTACAAAGAGCAGAGGTTGGAGATTGGGGTGCAGAAGGATCGTTGTAGAGAACAGAGTTTTCAAACTGAGGTGCAGAAGGACTTTTGCAGAGAGCACATGTTGGAGACTGGGGTGCAGAAGGACTGTAGCAAAGAGCAGAGATTTTGGACTGGGGTGCATAAGGATCGTTTTATAGAGCAAACTTTTGAGACTGGGGTTCACAAGGATTGTTATAGAGAACAGAGGTTGGAGACTGGGGTGCAGGAGGCCTATTCCGGAGAGCAGAGTTTGGAGAAGGGGTTCAGAAGTACATTTACAAGGAGTAGTTTTGGAGATTGAGGTGCAGAAGGACCGTTGCAGAGAGCAGAGGTTGAAGACTGAGGTGCAGAAGGATTGTTACAGAGAGAAGAGGTTGGAGGCTGGGTTGCAGAGGGACTGTTGCAGAGATCAGAGACTGGACACTGGACTGTAGAAGGACTGTTGCGGAGAGCGCAAGTTGGAGATTGGGGTGCAGAAGAACTGATACAGAAAGCTGACATTGGAGACTGGGGTGCAGAAGGACCGTTACAGAGAGCAGAGTTTTGAGACTGTGATACAGAAGTACTGTTACAGAGAGCATAGGTTGGATACTGGGGTGCAGAAGGACTTATGCAGAGAACAGAGTGTGGAGACTGGGGTGCAGACAAACCATTTCCGAGAGCAGAGTTTGGAGACTCAGGTGCAGAAGGATTGTTATAGAGTGAAGAGGTAGGATAGCGGTGTGCAAAAGGACTGATCCAGAGAGCATTTGTTGGAGAATGGGGTTCAAAAGGCCTGTTACAGAGAGCAGTGGTTGGAGACTGAGGTGCTGAAGGAACATTTCAGAGAGCAGATGTTAAAGACTGAGGTGCAGAAGGACTCTTATAAGAGGAGCGTTTGGAGACTGGGGTGCAGAAAGATTCTTACAAAGAGCAGAGGGTGGAGACTGGTGTGCAGAAGGAGTGTTACAGAGAGCAGAGTTTGTAAATTTGTGTCCAGAAGAACTGTTAAAGAGAGCAGAGGTTGGAGACTGGGGTGCAGAATGTCTGTTACAGAGAGCAGAGTTTGGAGACTGTGGTGCAGAAAGATCGTTAGAGAGCAGAGGTTGGAGACTGAGATGCAGAAGGACTATTACAGAGAGCAGTGGTTGGAGAATGAGATGCATAAAGATTGTTACAGAGAGCAGAGTTTTGACACTGATGTTCAGAATTATTGTTACAGAGAGCAGAGCTTGGAGACTGGTTTGTAGAAGGATCATTGCAGAGAACAGAGATTTGAGACTGAGGTGCAGAAGGATCTTTGCAGAGAGCCGAGGTTGGAGACTGAGTTGCAGAAGGATCGCTACAGAGAGCAGAGGTTAAAGACTGGGGTGCAGAAGGACAGTTACAGAGAGCACAGGTTGGAGACTGGGGTGCAGAAGAACTGATACGAAAAGCAGACATTGGAGACTGGGGTGCAAAAGGACCGTTACAGAGAGCAGAGGCTGGAGACTGCAGTACAGAAGGACTGTTACAGAGAGCAGAGGTTGGAGATTTGGGTGCAAAAGGACTGATGCAGAGAATAGAGGTTGGAGACTGGGGTGCAGAAAAAACTTTGCAGAGAGAAGAGGTTGGAGACTTAGATGAAGAAGGATCGTTGCAGAGAGAAGAGGTTGAAGACTGGGTTGCAGAAGGCCTGTTACAGAGAGCAGAGTTTGGGGACTTGGGTGCAGAAGCACTATTAGAGATAGCACAGTTTCGAGACAGGGTTTCAGAAGCATCTTACTGAGAGCATTGTGGAGACTGAGTTTCAGAAGGACTGTTTCAGAGAGCAAAGTTTGGAAACTGGGGTCCAGAAAGATTGTTACAGAGATCAGAGTGTGGAGACTGGGGAGAAGAAGGAGTGTTACAGAGAGCAGAGTTTGGAGATTGGGGTGCAGTAGAACTGTTACCTGGAGCAGAGGTTGGAGACTTGGGTGCAGAAGGACTGTTGCAGAGAGCAGAGTTTGGAGACTGAGGTGCAGAAGGACTGTTAAAAAGAGAAGAGGTTGGAAACTGTGGTGCAGAAACCATTGCAGAGAGCAGAGGTTGGAACCTGGGAAGAAGAACGATCGTTTCAGAGAACAGATGTTGGAGACTGGGGTGCAGAAGGACCGTTACAGAGAGCAGATTTTGGAGACTGTTAAACAGGAGTACTGTTACAAAGAGCAGAGTTTCGAGACTGGAGTGGAGAAGGACTTTTTTAGAGAGCAGAGGATGGAGACTGGTGTGCAGAATCATTGTGGTAGAGAGCAGAGTATTGAGACTGGTGTGCAAAAGAACTGTTACACAGAACAGAGTTTGGAGAAGGGGTGCAGAAGGACTTTTACAGAGGGCAGAGTTTGGAGACTGGGTTCAGAATAATCTTACAAAGAGCAAATGTTGGAGACCGTGGTGCAGAAGGACTTTTACACAGAGCAGAGGTTGGAGAGTTAAGAGCAGAAGGACTGTTGTAGAGAGCAGAGGTTGGAGACTGAGGTCCAGAAGGATTGTCACATAGATCAGTAGGTGGAGACTGGGGTGCAGAAGGACAGTTACAGAGAGCACAGATGGAGACTGGGGTGCAGAAAAAATGTTGCAGAGAGCAGAAGTTGGAGACTGGGATGCAGAAAGACTGTTACTGAGAGCAGAGGTTGGAGACTGGGGTGCAGAGGAACTGATAGAGAAAGCTTACGTTGGAGACTTGGCTTCAGAAAGACTATTACAGAGAGCAGAGTTTTGAGACTGTGGTAAAGAAGGACTGTTACAGAGAGCAGAGTTTAGAGACTGAGGTGCAGAAGGAGTATTGCAGGGAGTAGAGGTTTGAGACATTGGTGCAGGAGGACTGTGGAAGAGAGCAAAGTTTGGAGACTGAGGTGAAGAAGGACTGTTACCGAGAGCAGAGGTTCGAGACTGGGGTGCAGAAGTACTGATACAGAAAGCAGAGGTTGGAGACTGGGGTGCAGAAGGACCGTTAAAGAGAGCCGATTTTGAAGACAGCACTACACGAGGACTGTTACAGAAAACAGAGGTTGGAGAAGGTGTGCAGAAGGTCTGTTACAGAAAGCAGAGTTTACAGACTGGGTTTCAGAAGGATCTTACAGAGAGCAGATTTTGGAGACTGAGTTGCAAGTGGACTGTTACAGAGATCAGTGGTTGGAGACTGGGGTGCAGAAGAATCGTGGAGAGCAGAGGTTTCAGACTGAGGTACAGGTGAACTTTTACAGAGAGCAGTGATTGGATACTGGGGTGTAGAAGAACTTTTACAGAGAGCAGAGTTTGGAGAAGGGGTGCAGAAGGACTGTTACAGAGAGCCGATTTTGGAGATTGGTTTGCAAAAGTATCTTCCAGAGAGTAGAGGTTGGAGACTGAGATGCATAAGGACTGTTACAAAGAGTAGAGTTTGGATACTGAGGTGCAGAAGGTCAATTGCAGAGAGCAGAGTTTGGAGACTCAGGTGCAGAAACACTGTTACAGGAAGCAGAGTTTGGAAATTCAGGTGCAGAAGGACCGTCACAGAGAGCAGAGTTTGGAGACTGTGGTATAGGACTGTTACCTAGAGCAGACGTTGGAGACTGGAGTGCAGAAGCACTCTTACATAGAGCATAGGATGGAGACTGAGGTGCAAAGAATAGATACAGAGAAAAGATTTTGGAGACTGGGGTTCAGGCAGACTGATACAGAAAGCAGAGTTTGGAGACTGGGGTGTAGAAGGACCTTTACAAAGAGCAGAGGTTGCAGACTGCGAAACAGAAGGACTGTTACAGAGAATAGATCTCGGAGACTGGGAGCAGAAGAACTGTTGCAGAGAGCAGAGGTTGGAGACTGGGGTGGAGAAGAAATGTTATAGAGAGCAGAGTTTGGAAACTAGAGTGCAGAAGAATCTTATAGAGAGCAGATGTTGGATACTGTGGAGCAGAAAGACTGTTACTGAGAGCAGAGGTTGGAGACTGGGGTCCAGAAGGATCGTTGCAGAGAGCGAATTTTAGAGACTGGGGTGCAAAAGGAGTGTTGCAGAGAGAAGATGTTGAAGACTGGCGTGCAGAAGGAATGTTGCAGAAAGCAGATTTTAGAGACTGGGGTGCAGAAGGTCACTTACAGAGAGCAGAGGTTGGAGACTGAGGTGCAGAAGAACTGTTACAGAGAGCAGAGTTTGGAGATTTGGGTGTAGAAGGACTGTTAAAAAGAGCATAGGTTGGAGACTGGGGTTCAGATTGATCTTACAGAGAGCAGAGTTTGGAGACTGGGGTTCAAAACGACTATTGCAGACAGCAGATGTTGAAGACTGGGGTGGAGAAGTATCGTTGCAGAGAGAAGAGGTTGAAGACTGGGGTGCAGAAAGCCTGTTACAGAGAGCAGAGTTTGGAGAATGGGTTGCAGATGTCCTGTTACAGAGAGCAGAAGTTGGAGACTGTTGTGCAGAAGGACAGGTACAAAGTGCAGAGTTTAAAGACTGGGTTGCAGAAGGATCTTGCAGAGAGCAGAGTTGGGAGACTGAGGTGCAGAAAGACTGTTACAGAGAGCCGAGGTAGGAGACTGGGGTGTAGAAGGGTCGTTGCAGAGAGTAGAGTTTTAAGACTGAGGTGCAGAATGACTGTTGCAGAGAGCAGACGTTGGAGACTCGCGTGCAGCAGGACTGTTACAGAGAGCAGAGGTTGGATACAGGGGTGCAGAAGCATCTTACAGAGAGCAGAATTTGGAGACTTAGGTGCAGATGGACTGTTGCAGAGATCACAGGTTGGAGACTGGGGTGCAGAAGGATCGTTGCAGAGAGCACATTATGGAGACTGGGGTGCAGAGGGCCTGCTACTGAGAGCAGAGTTGGGAGACTGGCGTCCAGAAGGCCTGTTACAGAGAGGAGAGGTTGGAGACTGGGGTGCAGAAGGACTGTTATAGAGAGCAGAATTTGGAGACTGGGGTGCAGAAGGCCTGCTACAGAGTGCAGAGTTGGGAGAATGGCGTCCAGAAGGCCTGTTACAGAGAGTAGAGTTTGGAGACTGGGTTGCAGAAGGAATGTTATAGAGAGCAGAGTTTGGAGACTGGGTTGCTGAAGGATCTTACGAAGAGAAGAGTTTGTACACTGAGGTGAAGGTGGACTGTTACAGAGAGCAGTGTTTGGAGACTGGGGTGCAGAAGTATCTTGCAGAGAGCATTGGTGTCAGACTGAGGTGCAGAAAAACTGTTACAGAGAGCCGAATTTGGAGACTGGGGTGCTGAAGAAATGTTACAGAGAGCACAGGTTGGAGACTGAGGTGCAGGAGGGTAGATACAGAGAGCAGAGGTTTGAGACTGGGGTTATGAAGGACCGTTACAGAGAGCAGATGTTGGCAACTGGAGAGCAGAAGGACTGTTGAAGAGGACAGTGTTTGGAGACTGGGGTGCCGCAGGACACTTGCAGAAAGTATAGGTTAAATACTGGGGTGAAGAAGAAATGTTACAAAGAAAAGAATTTGAAAACTGGAGTGCAGAAAGATCTTACAGAGATCAGAGTTTGTAGACTGTGTTGCAGAAGGACTGTTGCAAAGAGCAGAGATTGGAGACTGAGGTGCAGAAATTCTGTTACATAGAGAAGAGCTAGAAGAAAGGGGTGCAGAAGGATCATACAGAGAGCAGCATTTTGAGACTTAGGTGCAGAAGGACTATTGTAAAAATCAGAGTTTGGAGACTGGGGTGCGGAGGGATCATTGCAGAGAGCAGAGTTTGGAGACTGGGGTGCAGAAGTATCGTTTCAAAGATCAGAGTTTGGAGACTGGCATGCAGAAGGCCAGTTATAGAGAGGAGATGTTGGAGACTGGGGTGCAGAAGGATTGTTATACAGAAAAGAGGTCGGAGACTGGGGTGTAGAAGGCCTGTTACGGAGAGCAGAGTTTTGAGAAGGGGTGCAGAAGTACTTTTACAGAGAGTAAAGTCTGGAGAATGAGGTGCAGAAGGATCGTTAGAGAGAGCGGATGTTGGAGACTGGGTTGCAGAAGGACTGCTGCAGAGAGCAGAGGCTGGACATGGGGTGTAGAAGAACTATTGCAGAGGGCACAGGTTTGAGATTTGTGTGCAGAAGCACTGTTGCAGAGAGTAGAGGTTGGAGACTGCCTTTCAGTAGGAGTGTTTCAGAGGCACAGTTTGGAGACTTTGGTGCAGACTGTTGCGGTGAGCGGGTATTGAAGACTGGGTTGCAGAAGGACTGTTGCAGAGAGCAGAATTTGTAGACTGAGGTGCAGAAGGACTGTTGCAGAGATCAAAGTTTGGAGATTGGGGTGCAGATGGACTGATACAGAAAGCAGAGTTTGGAGGCTCCGGTTCAGGAAGACTGTTGCGGAGAGCAGAGTTTGGAGAATGCAGTGCAAAAGGCCTGTTACACAGAGCAGAGGTTGGAGACTGGGGTGCAGAAGGACTGTTATAGAAAGAAGTGGTTGGAAATTGGGGTGCAGAAGGATCTTACAGAGAGAATATTTTGGAGACTGTGGTACAGCAGGACTGTTATAGAGAGAAGAGGTTGGAGACTTGGGTGCAGAATGATCATTGCAGAGAACAGAGTTTTCAGACTGAGGTGCAGAAGGACTGTTGCAGAGAGCAGATGTTGGAGAGTGGTGTGCAGAAGGACTGTTGCAGAGAGCAGAGGTTGGAGACTGGGGTGCAGAAGGACCGTTACAGAGAGCAGAATTTTGAGACTGTTGTACAGAAGGACTGTTACAGAAAGCAGAGGTTGAATACTGGTGTGCAGAAAGACTGATGCAGAGAAAAGAGTTTGGAGACTGGGGTGCAGATGGACCGTTTTAGAGAGCAGAGGTTCGAGACTCAGGTGCAGAAGAATTGTTACAGAGAGCAGAGGTAGGAAACTGGTTTGCAAAAGGAATGATAAATAAAGCATAGGTTTGAGAATGGGGTTCAGAAATCCTGTTACAGAGAACAGCTGTTGGAAACTGAGGTCCTGAAGGTTCATTACAGAGAGCAGAGGTTGGAGACTGAGGTGCAGTAGGACTGTTACAGAGAGGAGCGGTTGAAGACTGGGGTGCAGAAGAATTCTTACAGAGAGCAGAGGATGGAGACTGGGGTGCAGAAGGAGTGTTACAGAGAACAGAGGATGGAGACTGGCGTTCCAAAGGAGCGTTACAGAGAGCAGAGTTTGTAGATTGGTGACCAGAAGAACTGTTACAGAAAGAAGAGGTTGGAGAATGGGGTGCAGAAGGTCGGTTACAGAGAGCAGAGTTTGGAGACTGAGGTGAAGAAGAATTTTTACAGAGAGCAGATTTTGGACACAGAGGGTCAGAAGGACTGTTACAGAGAGCAGAGCTTAGAGACTTGGGTGCAGAAGGACTGTTGCAGAGAGCAGAGGTTGGAGACTGGGGTGAAGAAAGACTGTTGCAGACAGCAGATGTTAGAGACTGTGATGCAGAAGGATCGTTGCAAAGAGCAGAGTTTGTAGACTGGGGTGTAGAAGGACTGTTGCAGAGAGAAGAGCTTGGATACTGGGGTGAAGAAGGACTGTTCCATAGAGCAGAAGTTGGAAACTGAGGTGCAGAAGGACTGTTATAGAGAGCAAAGTTTGGAGACCAGGGTGAAGAAGGATCTTACAGAGAGCAGAGATTGGAGACTGGGGTGCAGAAGAACTGTTGCACAGAGCAGAGGTTGGAGAGTGAGGTGCAGAAGGACTGTTACAGAGAGCAGAGTTTGGAGACTGGGGTGCAGAATAACTAATATTGAAAGTAGAGTTTGAAGACTGAGGTACAGAAAAAACATTACAGACAGCAGATGTTGGAGACTGCGGTACAGAAGAACTGTTACAGAGATAAGAGTTTGGAGCCTGGGGTGCAGAAGGACTGTTTCAGTAAACAGAGGTTGGATACTGGGGTGCAGAAAGACCGTAGCAGAGAGCAGAGTTTTGAGACTGAGGTGCAGAAGGACTTTTATAGAGAGCAAACTTTGGAGGCCGGGGTGAAGAAGGATCTTACAGAGAGCAGAGTTTGGAGACTTGGGTGCAGAAGGACTCTTGCAGAGAGCAGTGGTTGGAGACTGAGGTGAAGAAGGATCATTGCAGAGAGAAGAGGTTGGAGACTCGGTTGCATTAGGACTGTTACAGAGAGCGGAGTTTGGAGACTGGGGTGCAGAAGGCCTGTTACAGAGAACAGAGGTTGGAGACTGGTGTGCATAAGGATTGTTACAGATAGCAGAGGATGGAGACTGAGGTGCAGAAGGATTGTTACAGAGAGCAGAGATTGGAGACTGAAGTGCAGAAGGACTCTTACAGAGAGCAGAGGTTGGAGACTGGAGTGCAGAAGGATCATTGCGGAGAGCAGAGGTTGGATTCTGAGGGGCAGAAAGATCCTTGCAGAGAGCAGAGGTTTCAGACTGTGGTGCAGATAGATCGTTACAGAGAGCAGAGGTTGAAGACTGGGGTGCAGAAGGACAGTTACAGAGAGCACAGATGTAGACTGGGGTGCAGAAGAAATGTTGCAGAGAGAATAAGTTGGAGACTGGGGTGCAGAAGGACTTCTACTGAGAGCAGAGTGTGGAGACTGTGGTTCAAAAGAACTGATATAGAAAGGTGACGTTGGAGACTGGGGTGCAGAAGGACTGTTACAGAGAGCAAAGTTTTGAGACTGTTGTACAGAAGGACTGTTAAAGAGAGCAGAGTTAGGATACTGGTGTGCAAAAGGACTGAACCAGAAAGCATAGGTTGGAGAATGGGGTTCAGAAGGCCTTTTACAGAGAGCAACGGTTGGAGACTGATGTGCTGAATGTTCACTACAGAGAGCAGAGGTTGGACACTGAGGTGCAGAAGGACTGTTATAGAGAGGAGCGGTTGGAGACTGGGGTGCAGAAGGATTCTTACAGAGAGCAGAGGAAGGAGACTAGGGTGCAGAAGGACAGTTGCAGAGAGCAGAGGATGGAGACTGAGGTGATGTAGGATCGTTGCAGAGAGAAGAGGTTGGAAACTAGGTTTCAGAAGGCCTGTTACAGAGTGCAGAGTTTGGAGAGTGGGGTGCAGAAGGTTTGTTACAGAGAACAGAGGTTGGAGACTAAGGTACAGAAGTATAGTTTCAGAGAGCAGAGGTTGGAGACTGGGGTGGAGAAGGACCGTTACAGATTGCAGAACTTAGAGACTGAGGTGGAGAAGGATCTTGCAGAGAGCAGAGGTTGAAGACTGAGGTACAGAAGGATAGCTACAGAGAGCAGAGTTTGGAGACTGGGGTGCAGCAGGACAGTTACAGAGAGCACAGGATGGAGACTGGGGTGCAGAAGAAATGTTGCAGAGAGCAGAGTTTTGAGACCAGGGTGAAGAAGGACTGTAGCTTAGTGCAGAGGTTGGAGACTGGGGTGCAGAAGGACTGTTGCAGAGAGCAGACGTTGGAGACTGGGATGCAAAAGGATCCTTGCAGAGAGCAGAACTTGGAGACTGGGGTGCAGAAGGACTGTTGCACAGAGCAGAGGTTGGAGACTTAGGTTATGAAGGATACTTGCAGAGAGAAGTGGTTGGAGACTGGAGTGCAGAAGGCCTGTTACAGAGAGCAGAGATTCGAGACTGGGGTGCAGAAGGCCTGTTACTGAGAGCAGAGTTTGTACACTGAGGTGCAGAAAGACTGTTAAAGATAGCACTATTTCCTGACTGGGTTGCAGAAAGATATTACAGAGAGCATTTTGTAGACTGAGGTTAAGAAGGACTGTTACAGAGAGCAATATTTTGAAACTCGGGTGCAGAAGAATTTTTTCAGAGAGCCGAGTTTTCAGACTTATGTGCAGTAGGACTGTTTCAGAGTGCAGATGTTGGATCCTGTGATGTAAAAGGACCGTTGCAGAGAGCAGAGTTTTGAGCCTGGGAAAAAGAGGGATAATTGTAGAGAGCATATGTTGGAGACTGGGGTGCAGAAGGACTATTAAAGAGAGCAGAGGTAGGATACTGAGGTGCAGAAAGATCATTTCTGAGTGAAGAGGTTTGAGACGGGGTGCAGAAGGACTGTTACAGATTGCAGAACTTAGAGGCTGAGGTACAGGATGACATTTACAGAGAGGAGAGGTTGGAGACTGGGGTGCAAAATCATTCTTACAGAGAGCAGAGAATGGGGACTGGGGTGTAGAAGGATCGTTTCAGAGAGAAAAGGTTGGAGAATGAGGTGCAGAAGGATCGCTATTGAGAGCAGAGGTTGGAGACTGAGTTGCAGCAGGAAAGTTACAGAGAGCAAAGGTTGGAGACTTGGGTGCAGAAGAAATGTTGCAGAGAGCAGAGGTTGAAGACTGGGGTACAGAAGTACTGTAGCAGAGAGCAGAGGTTGTAGACTGGGGTGCAGAAGGACTTTTGCAGAGAGCAGTTGTTAGAGACTGGGATGCAGAAGGATCATTGCAGAGAGCAGAGGTTGGAGACTGCGGTTTAGAAGGACTGTTGCAGAGAGTAGAGGTTGGAGACTGAGGTGCAGAAGAATCGTTGCAGAGAGAAGAGGTTGTAGACTGGGAAGCAGAACTCCTGTTACAGAGAGCAGAGTCTGAAGACTGGGGTCCAGAAGACCTGTTACAGAGAGCAGAGGTTGAAGACTGGTGTGCAGAAGGATCGTTACTTATAGCACATTTTGGAGACTGGGGTGCAGAAGGACTGTTACAGAGAGCAGACGTTGGAGACAGAGGTGCAATAGGATTGTTACAGAGAGCAGAGATTGGAGACTGGGGTGCAGAAGGACCTTTACAGAGAGCAAAGGATAAAGACTGAGGTGCAGAAGGACTTTTACAGAGAGCAGAAGTTGGAGACTGAGGTGCAGAAGGATCGTTGCAGAGAGAAGAGTTTGGAGACTGGAGTGCAGAAGGACTCTTACAGAAAGCAGATGTTGGCAATTGGGGAGCAGATGGACCGTTACAAAAAGAAGAGTTTGGAGACTGCGATACAAAAAGACTTTTACAGAGAGCAGAGTTTGGAGACTGAATAAAAGAAGGATCGTTGAAGAGAGCAGATGTTGGAGACTGGGTGCAGAAGGACTGTCACAGAGAGCACAGGTTGGAGACTGGGGTGCAGAAGAAATGTTGCAGAGAGCAGAGTTTGGAGACTTGAGTGTAGAGGGACTGATAGAGAGAGCAGAGGTTTGAGACTGGGGTGCAGAAGGACCGTTACAGATTGCATAAGTTGTATACTGAGGTGCAGAAGGACTCTTACAAAGAGGAGAGGTTTGAGAGAGGGGTGTCAAAGGATTCTTACAGAGAGCAGAGGATAAAGACTGGGGTGCAGAAGGAGTGTTACAGAGAGCAGGGTTTGGAGATTGGGGTTCAGAAGAACTGTTACAGAAAACAGAGGTTGGAAACTGTGGTGCAGAAGGACTGTTACAGAGAGCAGAGTTTTGACATGAGGTGCAGAAGGATCCTTACAGAGAGCAGAGGTTGAACACTGATGTGCAGAAGGACTGTTACAGAGAGCAGAGTTTGGAGACTGGGGTGCAGAAGGACTGTTGCAGAGAGCAGAGGTTAAAGACTGGGATGCATAAGGATCGTTGCAGAGAGCAGAGTTTGGAGACTGAGGTGCAGAAGGATCTTTATAGAGAGCAGAGTTTGGAGACCGGGGTGCAGTAGGATAGTTTCAGAGAGCACAGGTTAAAGACTGGAGCGAAAAATGAAATGTTGAAGAGAGCAGAGGTTGGAGACTGGGGTGCAGAAGGACTGTAGCAGAGAGCAGCGGTTGGAGACTGGAGTGTAGAAGGACTGTTGCAGAGAGCAGAAGTTGGAGACTGGGATGCAGAAGAATTGTTGCAGAGAGCAGGTGTTGGATACTGGGGTATAATAAGACATTTGAAGACAGCAGAGGTTGGAGACTGGGGTGCAGATGGACTGTTGCAGAGAGCAGAGGTTGGAGACTGTGGTGCTGAAGGAATGTTATAGACAGCAGAGGTTGGAGACTGAGATGCAGAAGGACTGTTACAGACAGCAGAGGTTTTAGACTGGGGTGCAGAATAACTAATACGGAAAGTAGAGTTTGGAGACTTGGGTGCAGAAAGTATGTTACAGTGAGCAGAGTTTGTAGCCTGGGGTGCAGAAGGACAGCTGCAGAGAACAGAGGTTGGATACTAGGGTGCACAGGGGCCGTTGCAGAGAGACGAGGTTAGAATCTGTGCTGCAGAATGATTGTTACAGAGAGCAAAGTTTAGAGAACGAGGTGCAGAAGGATCTTACAGAGAGCTGACGTTGGAGAGTGGGATGCAGAAGGATCGTTGCAGCGAACAGAGGTTGGAGACTGCGGTGTAGAAAGACTTTTGCAGAGAGCAGTGTTTGGAGACTGGGGTGCAAAAGGCCTGTTACAGAGAGCAGCGTTTGGAGACTTGGTTTCAGGAGACCTGTTACAGAGAGCAGATGTTGGAAACTGGGGTGCAGAAGGATTGTTACAGATAGCACAGTTTGGAGCCTGTTGTTTAGAAGGATTGTTGCAGACAGCAGATGTTTCAGACTGAGGCTTAGAAGGACTGTTACAGAGAGCAGAGTTTGGAAATTAGGGTGCAGAAGGAGCGTTATAGAGAGAAGTGCTTGGAGACGGGGTGCAGAAGGTCCATTGCAGAGAGCAGATGTGGGAGACTGGGGTGCAATAGGACTGTTACAGAGAGTAGACGTTGGAGACAGAGGTGCAGAAGGATTGTTACAGAGAGCAGTGATATGAGACTGGGGTGCAGAAGGACCATTACAGAGAGCAAAGGATGGAAACTGAGGTGCAGAAGGACTTTTACAGAGAGCAGAGGTTGGAGACTGAGGTGTAGAAAGATCGTTGCAGAGAGAAGAGTTTGGAGACTGGAGTGCAGAAGGACTGTTACAGAAAACAGAGGTTGGCAATGGGGGAGCAGATGGACCTTTACAAAAAGAAGAGGTTGGAGACTGCAATACAAAAGGACATTTACAGAGAGCAGAGTTTGGAGACTGGATAGAAGAAGGATCCTTGCAGAGAGCAGATGTTGGAGACTGGGGTGCAGAAAAACTGTTACAGAGAGCACAGGATGGAGACAGGGGTGCAGAAGAAATCTTACAGACAGCAGAGTTTGAAGACTTGGGTGAATAAGACTTTGGCAGAGAGCAAAGTTTGGAGACTGTGGTGCAGAAGCACTGATACAGAGATCAGAGGTTGGAGACTGAGGTGCAGAAGAATCGCTTCAGAGAGCAGAGGTTGGAAACTATGGTGCAGAAGGATCCTTACACAGAGCAGATTTTGGTTACTGGGGTGTAAATGGACTGCGGCAGAGAGAAGAGTTTGGAGACTGGGGTGCAGCTGGACAGTTACAGAGAGCACAGATTGGAGACTTGGGTCCAGAAGAAATGTTGCAGTGAGCAGAGGTTGGAGACTGGGGTGCAGAAGTACTGTAGCTGCAAGAAAAGTTTGGAGACTGGGGTGCAGAAAAACTGTTGCAGAGAGCAGACGTTGGAGACTGGGATGCAGAAAGATCGTAGCAGAGAGCAGATGTTGGATACTGGGCTATAATAAGATGTTTGCAGAGAGCAGAGGTTGGAGACTGGGGTGCAGATGAATTGTTGCAGAAAGCAGAGGTTGGAGACTGAGGTGCAGAAGGATCGTTGCAGTAAGAAGAGTTTGGAGACTGGGGTGAAGAACGCCTGTTTCAGAGAGCAGAGTATGGAGACTGGGGCGCAGAAGACCTGTAACATAGAGCAGAGTTTGGAGACTGGGGTGCAGAAGGATCATTGCAGAAAGCAGAGGTTTAAGACTGAGGCTTAGAAGGACTGTTACAGAGAGCAGAGGTTGGAATCTGAAGTGCAGAAGGACTGTTACAGAAAGCAGAGGTTGGCAATTGGGGTGCAGAAGGACCGTTATAGAGAGAAGAGGTTGGAGACTGCGGTACAGAAAGACTGTTAGAGAGAGCAGAGTTTGGAGACTTTGGTGCAGAAGGACCGTTGTAGGGAGCAGATGTTGGAGACTAGGATGCAGAAGGACTGGTACAGAGAGCAGACGTTGGAGACAGAGGTGCAGAAGGATTGATAAAGAGAGCAGAGTTTGGAGACTGGGGTACAGAATTACCATTACAGAGAGCAAAGTTTGGAGACTGAGGTGCAGATGGACTTTTAGAGAGAGCAAAGGTTGGATACTGGGGTGCAGAAGGACTGTTACAAAGAGGAAGGGTTGGAGAAAGAAATGCAAAAGGATCTTACAGAGAGCAAAGTCTGGAGACTGGGGTGCAGAAGGACTCTTGAAGAGAGCAGAGGTTGGAGATTGAGGTTCAGAAGGATTGGTACAGAAACAAGAGTTTGAAGACTAGATGTAGAAGGCCTGTTACAGAGTGCAGAGGTTTGAAACTGTGGTGCAGAATGATCGTTTCAGAGAGCAGAGGTTGGAAACTGAGGTTCAGAAGGATCGTAGCAGAGAGCAGAGTTTGGAGACTGGGGTGCAGAAGGCCTGTTACAGACAGCAGATATTTGAGACTGGGGTGCAGAAGGATTGTTACAGATAGCACAGTTTAGAGAATGGGGTTTAGAAGGATTGATGCACAGAGCAGAGATTTCACACTGAGGCTTAGAAGGACTGTTACAGAGAGCAAAGTTTAAAGTCTCAGGTGCAGAAGGAGTGTTTCAGAAAGCAGAGGTTTGCAATTAGGGTTCAGAAGTACCGTTATAGAGAGAAGAGGTTGGAGAATGCGATACAGAAGGACTGTTACAGAGAGCAGACGTTGGAGACGAGGTGCAGAAAAATTGTTACAGAGAGCAGAGATTGGAGACTGAGGTGCAATAGGATTTTTACAGAGAGCAGAGGTTGGAGACTGAGGTGCAGAAAAGTCGTAGCAGAGAGAAGATTTTGGAGACTGGGGTGCAGAAGGAGTGTTACAGAGAGCAGAGTTTGGAGATTGGGATGCAGAAGTACTCTTACTGAGAGCAGAGGTTGGAGACAGGGGTGCAGAAAGACTGTTTCAGAGAGCAGAGTTTGGAGACTGATGTGCAAAAGGATTGTTACAGAGAGCAGATTTTGGAAATTGGGTGCAGAAGGACTATTAAAGAGAGCAGAGGTTGGAGACTGAGGTGCAGAAAGATCATTTCTGAGTGAAGAGGTTTGAGACAGGGGTGCAAAAGGACTCTTACAGATTGCAGAACTTGGAGACTTTGGTGCAGAAGGACTTTTACAGAGAGGAGAGATTGGAGACTGGGTTGCAAAAGGATTCTTATAGAGAGCAGAGAATGGAGACTGGGGTGCAGAAGGATCGTTGCAGAGAGCAGAGGTTGGAGAATGAGGTGAAGAAGGATCGCTACAGAGAGCAGAATTTGGTGACTGGGTTGCAGCAGGAAAGTTACAGAAAGCACAGGTTGGAGACTTGGGTGCAAAAGAAATGTTGGAAAGAGCAGAGGTTGGAGACTGGGCTGCAGAAGGCCTGTTACAGATGGCAGAGTTTGAGACTGGGGTGCAGAAGACCTGTTGCAGAGAGCAGAGGTTGGAGACTGAGGTGAAGAAAGATCGTTGTAGAGAGAAGAAGTTGGAGACTGGGGTGCAGAAGGCCTGTTACAGAGAGCAGAGATTGGAGACCGGGGTGTAGAAGGCCTGTTACAGAGAGCAGAGTTTGCAGACTGGAGTGCAGAAGGTCTGTTACAGAAAGCAGAATTTCGAAACTAGGTTGCAGAAGGATCTTACAGAGAGCATTTTGGAGACTGAGGTTCAGAAGGACTGTTACAGAGAGCAGATTTTTGAAACTGGGATATAGAAGGAAGATTGCAGAGAGCAGAGGTTGGAGCCTGGGGAGAAGTAGGATCGTTTCAGAGAGCAGATGTTGGAGACTGGGTGCAGAAGAAGGACTATTAAAAAGAGCAGAGGTTGGAAACTGAGGTGCAGAAAGATCATTTCTGAGTGCAGAGGTTTGAGACTGGGGTGCAGAATTACTCTTACAGATTGCAGAACTTGGAGACTTTGGTGCAGAAGGACTTTTACAGAGAGGAGAGATTGGAGACTGGGTTGCAAAGGGATTCTTACATAGAGCAGAGAATGAAGACTGGGGTGCAGAAGGATCGTTGCAGAGAGCAGATTTTGGAGAATGAGGTGAAGAAGGATCGCTACAGAGAGCAGAGTTTGGTGACTGCGTTGCAGCAGGACAGTTACAGAGAGCACAGGTTGTAGACATGGGTGCAAAAGAAATGTTGCAAAGAGCGGAGGTTGGAGACTGGGGTGCAGAAGTACTGTAGCAGGGAGAAGAGGTTGGAGACTGTGGTGCAGAAGGACTGTTGCAGAGAGCAGTTGTTGGAGACTGGAATGCAGAAGGATCATTGCAGAGAGCAGAGGTTGGAGACTGCGTTTCAGAAGGACTGTTGCAAAGAACAGAGGTTGGAGACTGAGGTGCAGAAGGATCGTTGCAGAGAGAAGAGGTTGGAGACTGGGGTGCAGAAGGCCTGTTACAGAGAGCAGAGTTTGGAGTCTGGGGTGCAGAAGACCTGTTGCAGAGAGCAGAGGTTGGAGACTGGGGTGCAAAAGTATTGTTACAGATAGCACAGTTTTGAAACTGGGGTGCAGAAGGATTGTTGCAGACAGCAGAGGTTTCAGACTGAGGCTTAGAAGGACTGTTACAGAGAGCAGAGGTTGGAATCTGAGGTGCAGAAAGACTGTTATAGAAAGCAGAGGTTTGCAATTGGGGTGCAGAAGGACTGTTATAGAAAGAAAAGGTTGATGAAGGCGGTACAGAAGGACTGTTAGAGAGAGCAGAGTTTGGAGACTTTGGTGCAGAAGGACCGTTGAAGAGAGCAGATGTTGAAGACTAGGGTGCAGAAGGACTGTAACAGACAGCAGACTTTGGAGACTGAGGTGCAGAAAGATTAATACAGAGAGCAGAGTTTGGAGACTGGGGTACAGAAGGACCATTACAGAGAGCAAAGGTTGGAGACTGAGGTGCAGAAGGACTTTTAGAGAGATGAGGATAGATACTGGGGTCAGAAGGACTGTAACGGAAAGGAACGTTTGGAGAAAGGGTTG
Organism: Ictidomys tridecemlineatus; assembly: GCF_052094955.1. Classification (NCBI taxonomy): domain Eukaryota; kingdom Metazoa; phylum Chordata; class Mammalia; order Rodentia; family Sciuridae; genus Ictidomys; species Ictidomys tridecemlineatus. Next base: position 33,244 of record NW_027521167.1, on the reverse strand, counting down.
CAAAAGGATCTTACACAGAGTAGAGTCTGGAGACTGGGGTGCAGAAAAACTGTTGCAGAGAGTAGAGGATGGAGACTAAGGTTCAGAAGGATCGTTGCAGAGAAAAGATGCTGGAGACTGGGGTGCAGAAAGACTGTTACAAAGAGCAGAGATTCAAGACTGCGGTGCAGAAAACCTGATACAGTGAGCAAAGGTTGGACACTGGGGTGCAGTAAGCCTGTTACATAAAGCAGTGGTTGGAGACTGAGATGCAGAAGGACTGTTACAGAGAGCATAGGTTGGAGACTGAGGTGCAGAAAGATTGGTTCAGAAAGAAGAGTTTGGAGACTAGGTGTTGAATTACAGAGTGCAAAGTTTGGAAACTCTCGTGCAGAAGAATCATTGCATAGAGCAGAGGTTGGAAACTGAGGTGTAGAAGGATCTCTACAGAGAGCAGGGTTTGGAGACTGGGGTACAGAAGTACCATTACAGAGAGCAAAGGTTGGAGACTGAGGTGCAGAAGGACTTTTAGAGAGATGAGGTTAGATACTGGGGTGCAGAAGGACTTTAACAGAGAGGAACATTTGGAGAAAGGGTTGCAAAAGTATCTTACACAGAGCAGAGTCTGGACACTGGGGTGCAGAAAAACTGTTGCAGAGAGTAGAGGATAAATACTGAGGTTCAGAATGATCGTTGCAGAGAAACATGTTGGAGACTGGGGTGCAGAAAGACTGTTACAGAGAGCAGAGATTTGAGATTGGGGTGCAGAAGAACTGATACAATGAGCAGAGGTTGGAGACTGGGGTGCAGTAAGCCTGTTACATAAAGCAGAGGTTGGAGACTGAGGTGCAGAAGGACTGTTACAGAGAGCAGAGGTTGGAGACTGAGGTTCAGAAAGATTGGTTCAGAGAGAAGAGTTTGGAGACTAGGTGTCGAATTACAGAGTGCAGAGGTTGGAAACTCTCGTGCAGAAGGATCGTTGCATAGAGCAGAGGTTGGAAACTGAGGTGCAGAAGGATTGTTGTAGAGAGAAGAGTTTGGAGACTGAGGTGCAAAAGGATCGTTGCACAGAGCAGAGTTTGGAGACTGCGGTGCAGAAGGATCGTTACAGAGAAAAGAGGATGGAATCTGAGGTGCAGAAGGACTGTTTCAGAAAGCAGAGGTTGGCAATTGTGGTGCAGAAGGACAGTTATAAAGAGAAGAGGTTGGAGACTGCGGTACAGAAGGACGGTTTTAGAGAGCAGATATTGGAGACTAGGGTGCAGAAGGACTGTTACAGAGAGCATATGTTGGAGTGTGAGGTGAAGGAGGATTGTTACAGAGAGCAGAGGTTCGAGATTGGGGTGAAGAAGAACTGTTACAGAGAGCAAAGGTTGGAGACTGGGGTGCAGAAAACCTGTTACAGAGAGCAGAGTTTGGAGGCTGAGGTGCAGAAGGACTGTTAAAGAGAGCAGAGTCTGGAGAGTGAGGTTCAGAGGATTGGTACAGAGAAGAGAGGTTGGACACTGAAGTGTTGAAGGACTGTTACAGAGAGCAGGGGTTAAAAAATGGGGAGCAGAAAGATCGTTGCAGAGAGCAGAGGTTGGAGACTGAGGTGCAGAAAGATCATTACAGAGAGCAGAGGTTGGAGACTGGGGTCAGAAAGACAGTTACATAGAGCACAGTTTGGAGACTGGCGTGCAGAAGAAATGTTGCAGTGAGCAGAGATTGGAGACTGCGGTACAGAAGTACTGTTACAAAGAGCAGAGGGTAGAGACTGAGGTGCAGAAAAAATGTCACCTAGAGCAGAGTTTGGAAACTGGGTTGCAGAATGATGTTACAGAGAGCAGAGGCTGGAGACTGGGGTCAGAAGGACTGTTGCAGAAAACAGACGTTGGAGACTGGGGTGCAGAAGGATCGTTGCTAAGAGCAGAGGTTGGAGACTGAGGTGCAGAAGGATCGCTACAGAGAGCAGAATTTGGAGACCAGGGTTCAGTAGGATAGTTACGGAGAGCACAGTTTGAAGACTGGTGTGCAGAAGAGTTGTTGCAGAGTTCAGAGGTTGGAGACTGGGGTGCAGAAAGACTGTAGAAGAGAGCAGAGAGAGGTTGGAGAATATGGTGGATAACGATACTTACAGAGAGCAGATGTTGGAGACTTGGGTGCACAAGGATAGTAACAGAGAACAGGTTGGAGACTGGGGTGCAGAAAAAATGTTGCAGAGAGTACAGGTTGGAGACTAGGTTGCAGAAGGACTGTTACAGAGACCAGAGGTTGTAGACTGAGGTGCAGACAGACTGTAACAAGAGAAGAGGTTGGAGACTGGGGTACAGAAGAACTGATACAGAAAGCAGACTTTGAAGATTGTGGTGCAGAAGGACTGTTGCTGAGAACAGAGTTTGGAGACTGGGGTGCAGAAAGACCAATGCAGAGAGCTGAAGTTGGAGATTTACGTGCCTAAAATTGTTACAGAGAGCAGAGGTTGGATACTGGGGTGCACATGGACTTATACAGAGAGCTGAGGTTGGATACTGAGGTGCAGAAGAATCTTACAGAGACCAGAGGTTGGAGACTGGGGTGCAGAATGACTGTTGCAGAAAGTAGAGGTTGGAACTGAGGTGCAGAAAGATCGTTGCAGAGAGAATAGGTTGGAGACTGGAGTGTAGAAGGCCTGTTACAGAGAGCAGAGTTTGGAAACTGGAGTAAAAAAAGGGGTTTTACAGAGAGCAGAGGTGGGATACTGGGGTGCAGAAGGACTGTTACAGATAGCACAGTTCAGAGACTGGGGTACATGCGAATCATTGCAGAGAGCAGAGGTTTCAGACTGAGGTGCAGATGGACTGTTACAGAGAGCATAAGTTGGAGTCTGAGGTGCAGAAGCACTATTATAGAAAGAAGAGGTTTGCAATTGGGGTGCAGAAGGACCGTTACAGAGAGAAGAGGTTGGAGACTGCAATACAGAAGGACTGTTACAGAGAGCAGAGGTTGGAGACTGCGTTTCAGAAGGACTGTTACAGAGAGCAGAGGTTGGAGACTGAGGTGCAGAAGGATCGTTACAAAGAGCAGAGGTTGAAGACTGAGGTGCAGAAAGACTTTTACAGAGAGCAGAGGTTGGAGACTGGGGTGCAGAAGGATTCTTACAGAGAGCAGAGGATGAAGATTGGGTTGCATAAGGAGTGTTACAGAAAGCAGAGTTTGGAGATTCTGCTTCAGAAGAACTGTTAAAGAGAGCAGAGGTTTGAGACTGGGGTTCAGAAGGATTGTTACAGGGTGCAGAGGTTTGATTCGGGTGGAGCCGGACTGTAACAGAGAGTAGAGCTTGAACACTGGGGTGCAGAAGAACTGTTACAGAGAGCAGAGGTTGGGGAATGCAGTGCAGAAGGCTTGTTACAGAGAGCATTGGTTGGAGACTGAAGTGCAGAAAGATCATTACAGAGAGCAGAGGTTAGATACTGAGGTTCAGAAGGACTGTTACAGAGAGCAGAGGTTGAAGATTGAGTTGCAAAAAGATTTTGACAGAGAGCAGAGATTAGAGACTGAGGTGCAGAAAAACTGTTTCAGAGAGCAGAGTTTGAAGACTGGGGTGCAGAAGTATCGTTGCAGAGAGCAGAGGTTGGAAACTGAGTTGCAGAAGGATCTTACAGAGAGCAGAGTTTAGGGACTGGGGTGCAGAAGGACAGTTACAGAGAGCATAGGTTGGATACCGGGGTGCAGAAAAAATGTTGCACAGAGCATAGATTTGAGACTGGGGTGCAGAAAGGCTGTTACAGAGAGCAGAGGTTGGAGACTGAGGTGCAGAAGGACTGTTACATATAGCAGAGGTTGGAGACTGGTTGCAGAACGACTGATACACAAAGCAGAGTTTGGAGACTGGGGTGTGGAGGATCGATACAGAGAACAGAGTTTGGAGACTGAGGTATAGAAGGACTGTTACAGAGAGCAGAGTTTGGAGACTGGGGTGCAAAAGTATCTTACAGAGAGCAGAGTTTGGAGACTGATGGGCAGATGGACTGTTGCAGAGAGCAGAGGTTGAAGTATGAGGTGCAGAATGATTGTTTCAGAGAGAAGAGGTTGGAGACTGGGGTGAAGAAGGCCTGTTACAGAGAGCAGAGGTTGGAGAATGGGATGCTGAAGGCCTGTTTCAGAGAGCAGAGGTTGGAGACTGTGGTGCAGAAGGACTCTTACAGAGAGCAGAGGTTGGAGACTGGGGTGCTGAAGGCCTGTTACAGAGAGCAGAGGTTGGAGACTGGGATGCAGAAGGACTGTTACAGATAGCACATTTGTAGACTGGTGTGCAGAAGGATATTATAGAGAACAGAGTTTGGAGACTGAGGTGCAGAATGACTGTTTCAGAGAGCACAGTTTTGAAACTTGTTTGGAGAATGATTGTTGCAGAGAGCAGAGTTTTAAGACTTAGGTGCAGAAGGACTGTTGCAGAGAGCAGATGTTTTAGATTGGGGTGCAGAAGGACTCTTTCAGAGAGCAGAACTTGAAGACTGGGGTGCATATGGATTCTTGCAGAGAGCAGAGGTTGGAGACTGGGGTGCAGAAGGCCTGTTACAAATATCACAGTTTGGAGACTGGTTTTCAGAAGGATATTATAGACAGCAGAGTTTGGAGACTGAGGTGCAGAAGGACTGTTACAGAGAGCAGAGGTTGGAGACTGGGTTGCAGAATGATTGTTGCAGAGAGCAGAGTTTTTAGACTTTGGTGCAGAAGGACTGTTGCAGAGAGCAGATGTTCGAGAGTGGGGTGCAGAAGGACTCTTTCAGAGAGCAGAACTTGGAGACTGGGGTACAGAAGTTTTCTTGCAGGAAGCAGAGGTTGGAGACTGGAGTGCAGAAGGCTTGTTACAGATATCTCAGTTTGGAGACTGGTGTGCAGAAGGATATTATAGAGAGTAGAGTTTGGAGACTGATGTGTAGAACGACTGTTACAGAGAGCAGAGGTTGGAGACTGGGGTGCAGAATGATTGTTGCAGAGAGCAGAGTTTTCAGACTGAGGTGCAGAAGAAATGTTGAAGAGAGCAGATGTTCGAGACTGGGGTGCAGAAATAGTGTTTCAGAGAGCAGAACTTGGAGACTGGGGTGCAGAAAAATTGTTGCAGGGAGCAGAAGTTTTAGACTGGGCTGCAGAAGGACTGTTATAGAGAGCAGAGGTTTTATACTGGGGTGCAGAAGGCCTCGCACAGAGAGCAGAGCTTTGACACTGTGGTGCAGTATGATTACTGATAGCTGGTGAGCCTCCTATTGGACACCTTTTTTTCCACACAGTCCATCAGGCCCTCTCTCCTCACCCTGCTCTCTTTTGGCTTTGTGAGCATCTGTGACTTCCACAGTCACTCTAAGCCATGACTCCCAGGCCTATCTCCTGGGAACCTGTCCCGCTGCCTCCTGGAATCTTCTTGAGGAGAACCCACAGGTACCCAGACTCCAGGCCCAACCTCCTTTTCTCCTTTTCTCTCCCCAGACATGCTCCTTCTCATTTGTTTATGTTTTAATGAGTGATCCCACTGCCACTGAGCTACTCCACACACCAGGTTCCCTCTTGTGTCCTCCTCACCAGGACTTTAAAGTGCTCCACCCAGGGCTCCTCTTCAGAGCTTTTCCCCAAGCTCCAAATGTCACATCTTCAGTTACCAGATATTTCCTTTTAATCTTGTTTTGGCACCCGATTACTCTCCCAGACTACATGAAGGTATTCTAACCAAAGCACATGGACTGTAGAGACTATTATGGCTTCAAAATAAGGTATCTTCCCACCAAAAGCTCAGGGTCAGCCACAGTAGCAGTGTTCAGAGGCTAAATTATTAGACTGTGAGACTTGTGACCTAATCTGTGGATCCATTCATTTTGTGGGTTAATTATCTGAAAGGCCCACTGTACTGAGAGGAGTGTGGGCAGGTGAAGTATGGCCGGGGACATGCCCTGGGGAATCACATCTTGTCCCCTGCGAACTGTCTTCTCCTGTCCCCTCCCCCGCCAAAACCTTCTGGCTGACATGAGCTAGGGACGCTTCCCCCCTTGTTCCCTTCCACCTTGGCTTCCCACCTCATCTCAGGCCGGCAGCAATGGGTCAGCTGGCCCCAGACCAAACCTCCAAGCCAGGAGGCCAGAGTGCATCTCCGCCTCTGGGTTGTTCTGGTCAGGCCTGTGGTAACTGTGGCAACCGTGGACTGACCCAGGGAGTAGGTGTTATGAGTGGATTGGACCCACAACACTTTGCTAAATCCACAGATTCTGTCATTTTCATAGCTCAAGCCATTTCCTTCTGGATGGCCTGTTTGCAGCCTGCCCTCACCTAGAATGTGGTCTACTAGTGATTATTGAGATTCTCCAGCCATCCTGGTCCTGCCCATTTGCACACCACAGCTAGCTCCTAGGCAGCCAGACCATGGAACTCCTTCTGCCCACTGAAAAGAGAAGAGAGATTTTGTGAGGACCCTGTTAGAAGTCCACTCTTTTTTTTTTTTTACGGACCACACTCAGAGGGCATGTTTCAGGCAGTCCTTCACATGTGTCTTTGAAAAATTAGACTCACAATGATTTTTGTGATTCTCTCCCAGGCTCCAATAACCAGGGCTCTACTCCCGACTTCTCTGAGATCAACATTTTAGCTTCCACAAAGAAGTGAAAACTGCTATTTCTCTTTATGTGTCTGGCTTATATCACTTAATATAATTTCTCCCATTAGCTAGTTTTAAATAGAAACTGCACAACAAATTCTTTTATGTCAGGTTCAAATTTTATTCTGAAGAGATAATTCGAAATGGTCACATATATTTATTTAGAAAAATGTTCATTAAAATATTTATAGGACTGGACATGATCTGAATGTTTAGTCAAAGGGGAGAGATTAAGTTTATTTAAGAGAGATGTAAGTTTATTGATCATCTCAATAGATGCAGAAAAAGCATTTAACAAAATATAACACCCCTACCTGTCAAAACAGTAGAAACACTAGGGACAGAAGAAACTTTGTAAAAGCATTGTAAACGCTATCTATGCTAAAGCCAAGGCAGCATCATTCTAAGTGGAGAAAGGTTGAAAGCATTCACTCTAAAAACTGGAAGAAGACAGGGTGCTTCCTCTTTCACCACTTCTGTTCAATTTCATCCTTGAAATTGGCAGAGCCATTGGACAAAAGAAAGAAATTAAAGGTATACAAATAGGTCAAGAAGAATTCAAATCTCACTCTTTGCTGATAGGATCATGTCATCTTCTTAAATTTTTTATTAGAGCATAATAGTTATACATAGAAGTTGGGTTAATTTGGAAAAGATCCTACGTGCATGGAATCTGATTCACTCCATTCACTCCCCACACCCCATCTCTCTCCCTTTCTTGGCCCCATTCTCCTTTCTCTACTTATCTTTTTTTGGGTCATTTATCTGTTAATTTCTGACTGGTGCTTTCTACATATACATACAGGTGCAGTCCCCTGTTTTACACTTCCATGTTCACATAAAATGATCTGCGTAAAGAATTTTCACATTTACTCATTTCCCAAACCTCTCCGCCCTCTCATTCTTCTTCTACTCCACTGATCTTCCATGTATACTTAAGATAGCCAGTCCAACCCCACTTCATCAACTTCTTTCCTCTATTTTGCTCTGGCCCTGATAATTTCAGCATTGTACAGGAATAGTTAACTTCTGCCGTTCTGAACACAGAGATCAAGATTGATGTAAAATGAGAAAAACTCTACATTGGAAAACACTGAAGGCAACACCGACTGATTGTGCAGATGATGACTCTGCTTTTTAAATTTTTTTCTTAACATTTGTAATGAAAACGAACTTCTCCAAAAATCCTATATTTACATAAAGAGACAACAGGAGACAGAGATTACTGAGACAGTGAGAAATGACTTCACTCCATGTTGAGGTCGAATGGCTTTCTGTTGGCTTCTAGCAATTCTCTGGTTACTCCCACCCACCATAACCCCTGCAAACGTGTGCGGCTCCATGGGTCTGATTCCCTGAGACCAGTCCCACAGGTTATCAGTCTCCAGGCTGCTTTTCATTTGATATTATTTGCCATGTTGCTGCAGATTAACAAGCCTGTTTGGGGTGCTCTCAGTCCATTTTCATCATGGTCTCTATTTCTCTGTTTTGTAGCTATGACAACATTGGAAATGAGCAATCAATCATTTGTCACTGAATTTATCTTTTTGAGATTTTCCAACCACTCCAACCTACAGGGCTGGTTCTTCCTGCTCTTTCTGGTCATTTACCTGATCACTGTCCTGGTGAACATGCTCATAATAGTGGCCACCAAGGTCAGTCCTGCTCTCCACACTCCAATGTACTTTTTCCTCAGCAATTTGAGCTTCTTGGATGTCTGCTACACATCCACCACCCTCCCAGTACTGCTGGTGAACTTCTTCTAGGAAAAGAAGGCCATTTCTTATGAGGGCTACCTTTCCCAGATCTTCTTCTTGGTGACAAGTGCTGGCACAGAAGGCTTCTAACTGGCTGCGTGGCACGTATGACTGTGTTAGCCAGGTCTGTGTTAGCCTGGTGACTGGATTCTGGCTGTGTGGGCTGGTGAATTTGGTCACACACACGGTGCTGGCCAACACACTCACTCTGTGTGGGCCCCACCAGTTCAGTCACTTTATTTGTGACACCCTATTGCTCCTGAAGCTCTCTTGCTCAGACACCTCTGTCAACGAGTCTGCGCTCCACGTTCTCCGTGCCACCATGGGCCCAAGCCCCTGCCTCTTCACTGCAGGCTCCTATGCACTCATCATGGCGGCCATCCTGGGGATTCCCTCTTCCCAGGGCAGAAGGAAGGCCTTCTCCACCTGTGCGTCCCCCTCACTTTTGTGGTGGTCTTCTATTGAACAGCCAACTTCCATTATGACAGGCCCAGAGAAGGCTGGACACGGACACCCTAGTCTCTGTGCTCTTCTGTGTGGTGACCCCCATGTTGAAGCCTATCATTCACAGCCTGAGAAGCAACGAGGTCCAGAGTTCCCTGAGGAAGCTTGCTGGGAGACAGACTGTATAGTGAGATTAGAACTAGATGATGGTTTCATTCTAGGAAATGTCTTAGTTGTAGAAATATGTGAACTTTTCAGCAGCAATTACAAGAGCGCTCTCTCCATTCACAGTGTTTCATGAACACTGTGGTGCCCCTCCAACCAGGGGAAGCACACTGTGCTAAGTATGTGACACATTGTGACCTCATCTGGGTTCTCTAATTCACAGGTATTTCAGAATATTTTTATTACTTTTCTCTCCAAAAAAAGCCTATACCCAAAGCAGTCAATCTCCTTTCCCCCAATATTGCAGCTCTAGCCAACACTAGTAAATGTGAAGTGCTATGTGCAATGTGAGTTTGACTTGCATTTTCCTAATGGATCTTGATTCTACGTTTTAAACAAACCCCATTTCTGTGTTTCTCCTTCATATGTGGAAAGACCCAGGTATACACTCGAGTTTCTGTGGATATTTTTAATGAAGTAATACCATATATGCCTTTTGGATCTGACTCCTTTCACTTAGGATGTTTGCAATTTTCAGTTATATTGTAGCTTGTATAAGTATTTTAGTTTATTCCTCCTTATTGTGACTGATTTCCATCTTATGAAAATGCCACTTTTCTTTGTTCATTTCCCACTGGATAGTAATTTTTACTTTGTGTCTGTGTGGGTGTTGTACTGCAGATTGAACCCGGAGCCTCCTGCACACTAAACAATATTCTACCACTAAGCCAAAGCCCAACCATTTTTAAAAATTTTGTTTTGAGACAGGGTCTTGTAAGTTTGCCCAGGTTGTCCCTCAATTTGTGATCCTCCTGCCTCAGCTTCTTGAGTAGCTAGATTACAGACCTGCCTGGTCATTTTCACTTTTTGACTAATATGAATAAGATTTGTATATATAATATAAACATTATATATAATATGAACATTATATGAACATTCATGTACAAATCATTGGTGGACAACTTTTTTATTTATCTTGAGTTTGTAAGTATAAGTGGAAGAGGTGGATCCTTAACTCCATATTTAACTTTCTGAAGAAGTTCCAGATCATTTTCAGACCAGCGGAACCAGCTTAACTTATTATTAAGAGTGGTGAATAAAGCTTCTGATTTCCTCACTCCCTTAACAACACATCATTATCATTCCTTTTATTGTGACGATCCTGGAATGTGTGAAGTGCTTCATCAAATGTGCTTTAGCTTTGCCTTTCCCTGATGGCTAATCATTCTAAGATTTTTTAGGAGTACTGTAAATGTGTCTCTCCTAAGCATGAGGAAAACCCCATTGTATTATGGGAAATTTTAAGTTTTAGAGACTTACCTCTTTATCTAATACTTTTATTTTTATTTTTGTGCAGTAAAATACTACAAGACTTTCAAACTTGTTGTCTTTTTACCATCTGTTCCCGAAAGAGCTGTTTGATGACTCTTTTTTCCCCCTACTTTTAAACTCCATAGCAAACAATTTCTTCACCAGGTCATGAGCATCAGGAGGATCATAAAATTAAGGGGCACGAAGTCATACAGGGTTTGGTAAGGGATCAGCACTTAGCAAGAGTGGATCAGCTGAAGATAGTGGGGATGCTTTTAATATTGTGGCTTCTGATATCTGGCAAAGTATGTAACATGAAGGAAAAACTTCATATGCCATGCGAAATCCATCCCAATAAGTGTACACCCACCCTGACCCCTTCTCTCCCTAGTGGGCAGGGAAGGCAGTCTTGAGGTTTCAGCCACCCACAACTTCTTAGCAGAAATCTCACTCTGAACTTTGCTCACCCATATCCCAGAAGAGAGAGGACACTGATCTGCTCGCTGCATGCTGGGAACAGGTGATTGCCAAGACACTAATAAATCCAACAGCGAATTAACTGCTCTCCATTGTTGCAGTTGAACTCAAGCCGTTGCCCTTGAGTTGTGTTTTCACACTGAGGAGTCCCAGAGAAGCTGCAGAGAAATGGCATGATGCATATTTCCAACAGGTCAGCCCCAGACCTCTATAAATGTCCATCACAGGAAAATAAATTGTGAGAGATCAGAGGATTTTGACTCTTTCATGAGGCCACAGATATGTGACAGGCAACTTTCAGAATAACATGTCCGTTTTGTGGTGAATGGAGACCAACAGCCAGTTTTACAAAGAGCTTTCTTTGCAGCCCAGGTGCTAGTATGGGAGCAGCAAGGGCCACACCAAAACCAGAAATCTACGCCTCTCTGTGAGAGTTGCTGGTAAGTAGTTTATTTACCATCACAATTTTCAAAAACACTATCCCAGAATCAGGATATACCTACACCTTAAAAACATATTACAGAATATTGTACATATTTTCATTACCATTTTGATGACATTTCTGTAATGACCTATCATAGCACCTTTTCTATGTGTGTCTAAGTTTCCACAATACTACTTGTATTGCCAGAGTAGAAATAACTTCAGAGGTTATCACAAATCTTGAGGGATTTAGCATGATGCCTCCAGTACTGGAAGAAAACCCAAAACATAACCAGAAACCCTGGGATGCCTAAATTCCTTAAGTGAGATGATATGTGTGGAAAATTACTTATGGTAAACAATAGATAATGCTAAGTGTTAATCCTTTGCTTTTGAGAGCGGGACATAAAGGAATAATTTTTAGGGAGAAAGTATACGGACATATTCCCATTATGATACAATATATCATAACAATAGACCTACTAAAATATCTGTTTAAATAAAAATCATTATTGTAGAAGAAGTTATGTTTAGAAACGTATTCATTCACTAACTAGGGGTGTTCATTTTTATCTTACAACACATGGATGCTTGGGGAGGGGAGTTGCAAGCAATTTATTAAATGTAATAAATCCCTGAAGCTTGTGAGTAATCTACTTCATACACAACCCCCCTCTTTTAGAAACATTATATTTTGGGGTCACTCATGAGTGACTTCATTCTCGGTCACCTAACTTTGAGATGACTGATTGGGAAAGAAAGATGCAGAGCTGCTTGTTCCCTGGGAACTGAGCCGATTGTTTCCATAAGGGATATGTTTAGGAGACAGGAGACACTGAGTTCCTCAGAATCCGCTGGGCTATGCTGCCTCACTTATGCCCACAGAGGCTTTATTTTTCTCAGCAAGATATCTGCACCAGAACCACTTAACAGAAATGTCTTCTCACCTCTGTCAAGTCTCTGTTAGATCCTTTAGGTCCTACACAGCACCATCTTTAAAGAAACTTTTAAAAACTCTGCTCCATGGATGTACTTGACAGAACTTCTTCATTCTTCAAACTTTTACTGAGTGCACATTTACACAAGGTGTTGCCCTCGTGTTTAGAACACAATTGAGAGGCCCAACTAGGACCTGGAGGAGCGCATATTCAAGATGGAATGAGGGGCTTTGACAAGTATTATGTGCTCTATTCCCAGAGCTGCCCAAGAAAACACTAAGGGAAAATAATGATAATTTGTAGATTACATATAATTGTTACCAAGTTTCCTGCACATATTGAGTTCATCTTTCCATTAGATTGTAAGTTGGTTGAAGGACAGTGTTGGAGACCAGCTCCAACAGGGGGTCTCAGGAGACGAACTGATTGTGAGGAGTCGGCGAAAGAGGGGGTGGAGAAACAACACAGAAACCAAAGTGAAGGTGTTGATTCCAATCTTTACTTGTGAAGTTGATCATATATACTTTTTATTTTGGCAGGCTTACAGTACTTTGTGGTTACAAAACAGGAATCATTATTATAACCAAACAAAATATTACGTAGCTACAATTAGGATAGAAGAATATATCTTGGCTTAAGCATAAGCAAGCATTTGTACTTTCAGTTCGAGTTTTGCTTTGAGCTGTTTCAGCTTAGTTAACTTTTAATAATAGTTACAAATGTCCCAAACTATTGGCCTATACCTTGACTATTCTTTCTTTACTTACTGACTGGAACCGGTGCCATGGTTACGGCAAGTAGTTGATTTGTCATTACTTTTAATTAAACAAAAGTAAGAGCACAAACCATTGTGCATAAGAACAAGAACAAGTTGCCCAGTAGTAAGCACTAATCTGTCTTCTTAACATTAATTTTCCTTCTCTAGATTTTAATTTAATTTCTCAAAAACTTCCTTGACAGGAATACAGGGAGTTTTTCTTTAGACATTAACAATTTACACTCCACAGCTAAATCATTGCATTTAGAGCAAACAGATCTATGCTTTAGAAGTAGTTGCATTAATTGGGAAAGTCATGATTTTTTTTTATACTTAATGGTCATATGAGAAATGAAAACTATACTTATTAAAGGAATACAAAAACAAATCAGCCAATTCCCAGATACATACTGCGCTCCTCCAGAGGATGGACACCTTGCGACATCCACCTCAGTAGGGCCTTGCCATTGCCTGAGTCAGGGGAGGGGCGCAGTAGGACAGGGATCAGATCTTATCCTCTTTGGGTTTCTTTGTAGATCTGGCTTAGGACTAAATTAGACTCTGTATAGGAACAAAATTGTTTTGAATTGAAACTAACCACAACCAAGAAAAGAAATTTTAAAATGCTAAATGGAAAAGAGAATTTTTTATTTTGAAGAATTTTATAACTAGAAGGCTCTGACATATCGTAAGAGGTAATAATTTGTCTTCTCTTTCCCCTTTATGCTAGAAGAAGCACAGGTGAAATTAAAAGAACTGAAAGAGCTGGCACAGTGGTGCACGCCTGTAACCCAGCAGCTCAGGAGGCTGAGGCAGGAGGATAGTGAGTTCAAAGACAGCCTCAGCAAAAACAAGGCACCAAGAAATTCAGTGAGACCCTGTCTCTAAATAAAATATAAAATAGGGCTGAGGATGTGGCTCAGTGGTCAAGCCCCTGAGTTCAATCTCCGGTAACTACCCCCCTACCCCCCAGCCCCCAAAAAACAGAACTGAAAGAGATGTGAAATGCTGAATTGAGTGCTGAATCTCCAAGACAGGAGGGAGGCTTTTTCCTGGTGCATTTGCTAAGATTTTAAACCTACCAGTTAGGAGTAAGGGCATCCCTGCATGTTAGGTGAAAGAGCCCAGCCTCCCCCAAAGTGTGTCCTTGGACCAGCATCACTGGGAACACTTGGAACTCACTGACTGAGGCCAACTGTTCTGCACAATGACCTCTGATCTTTCCCTTGGCTCCAAGCACCCACATCACATGGAAGGATATGAGGACAACTCTGGGCCAGGCCAGATAGCTCATAGATTTCACAGTAATAAATTCACATTGCCACGAGCACCTGAAAACATTCAGATATTTTTCTGAATGAATTGACCTTGTACTGTGTGTGTGTGTGTGTGTGTGTGTGTGTGTGTGTGTGTGTGTGTGTGTGTGTGTTTTAAGCAATTTACTGGGCAACATGAAAATTGGATTTAAAAATTTTAATCATTGCTTGTGCTATTGAGATCAAATAGGAATCATTGTTTCCCTGATGTTCATAACGGTTTTCATGATCACACCATTCTTTCTCGTTTTGGTCATGCCCATTTTTTTTTGTTTGAGGAAATGAATCCCTAAGGTTAGTCAGCAAAACATTTCATTTATTGCAAAAGCAAAAAAAAAAATTCTTCTTTTAAGACTCTAGACTTATTAATTTTATTTTGTTTATATGTAGATTTTAAAATTAGTTGTGCTTAACTGAAGCACTGACTTTCTATTTAAATTTAAATAATTTAAGCTTCTTAAGGCACTGAGATTTGGAATTTTAATGAAAGCTGTGTTGGCCTATTAATCATGTGCAATGAATTATTAGAACCAAAGACAAGAATGTCTGGGCATTGAAGATAATAAGACAGTTTACTAATATATGGTATTATCATCAGGTAACAAAGTATCACTACAAATAAGAGTTATTACATGATAAATTTTCTGAGTCAATTTCTTTTTTGTTTCTTAAATCATAATAGTTAATACATATTAAATGTACAAGTTAATGTACAGTATGCAAATTAAAGGGATTCATTGATGTTTCCCTACTTGCATTAATATATTGTGCATTAATTTCAATTCTTTTTTCTGTAAAATGGGCATAATAGGATATCTTATAGGTTGTTGTTTAAACCAAATAAGTTAATACATGTAAAAGTCTTATAGGCATTTAATAATTGTTAGGTATTTTTATCTAATGTGTGTCTCTATTCGTTACTCAATTTGAACAATCCTGATTGGATTCAGGTATGTAAAAATTTATCTTTTCAAAAACTTTACTGAGTTTTGATAGAATGAATTATCCGAAATTCAATCTAATTTTTACAGAAAAAAGGCCACTTTTAAACTACATTAAACAAGTTTTTTTAAAGTCAGGCATTTATGTGTATTGAGGCAATCTAAGAAGACTAACACTCAAATTATTTTTCTATTAAATATACCATAGATGTTTATGATAATTATGGTAATTATTATTGCAGAGCAGAGGGTTTACTATTAAGATGATCTAATTCCTATGCTGCATTATATAGATTCTAAGGAGCAAGTACATATTGTGTCACAAAGTGTCATTCATGAGTTATGATTGTTAATAATGGATTCTAATGGTGACCATGATGATAATTCAATCTAATGCCCTACATTAATAAAGAGCATAGAGGATAAGAAAAATTATTTGGGTATCATCCTTCACCCTACCCCACACCCGAGACCTACATGAAATTAGCCAGTAAAACCAAAGAAAAACTTATATGTAGATAAAATTATATAAACACACATTGGGAGATTTTTTTTTAATTCCCCATGAAATTGTTCTTCCTGAACTGACCTTTATATTTAAGACTTTTACAATAGCAGTATGCACAACTTCAGAGATTGTATTTTTAAATCCCTGAATATTTACATTTAGTTTTCCCTTTTACACTTCCACAGACCATGTACCAATTTCCCATAGTAAAATCTGCTGGAACTGCCTTCTATGTGGAATTTTATTTCTTTTTCTGAAAACATCTAGATATCTACCTATAAAAGAGATTGTCATATTGATCTTTTTGATACAGGGAGTTAAAAGAAAGTACATGTCACTGATTTCTAAATGACTTGAAGTTCATCCAGGTAGTTGATAGAGAAAACAGAGAACGTAAGAAATTTCAAGTACATGTAGCTTCCAGCTCCATTTTCAAAGTTGATTTATTGTAAATCAATGCTAATAAGATAACCTCTTGTTTAGGGAAATTACTTAGAGAAAGCGATACCTACAACTGAACTAGATAGTGTGGTGTTTTTAGACATTTCTGGATTAACTTTTACTAGAATTTTCGTGAACACCAAGTATCACAAGAATCCCTACTTTCTCTATTTCCTTCTCTACTTTCTCTATTCTCCTGGGGGATTTCAGATTCACCCTTTGCTGTAACAGTTGTCTTCAAGACAGTGACTCTCAAATCCACACCTGCATTTCTAGGCTGTCTGTGAAGGGCATTTCCACGTGATTACCCCACAGATAACTCACATTCAACATTACTCAAATCAAATCCACTAAAGCCTCCTCTACATCTGCTATTCCTCACATATTCCTGTTTTCCTGAGTGATCCCACCAGCTAGCAAGCCTGCCCAAACTGATTTGTTGTCTTTACCGTGTCCTCTTCAACTAGGACTTTAAAGTTCTCTATATTCTTCTCCATGAGGCTTCAGAGATATTCTCCCACCTTCAACACAGCACATCTTCAGATACAAAGCACTTCATTTTGATCTTGTTTTAGCACTCAGATCACTCTTTTGAACTAAACACGTGTGTCTAAAACCTGGGGGAACCAGGTTTCACACTTATTGACCCCTGCTCCTTTGACTCCCACGCACAATTCCATGAGTAGGTCTATGTGCGTGTTGTAGACCTAGAGATCTGATGATTTTCTAAAACCCAGTCTATCTCCCTCCAGATGTCCTTGTTTTCAGTCTGCACTCACCTGAAAGAGATTTATGGTCCCCTATTGTTGATACTCTGCAATCATTGATGTCCATGCTCATACCCAAGCCTGGCTTCCAGAGACACACCTAGGCTCTCTAGTGGCCCATGGCATGGTGGGGGAGAGATGTTTTCCGAGGTTTCTATTGCCAAGTACCTTGCTTAGAAATTAGGCCTGACACAGCTTCACAGAGCCTAGTCCTGACCCCATAGGCTTCCAACAACCAATAACATTCCCACAACCAATAACACACACACACACACACACACACACACACACACACACACACACACACATGCACATGCCCATCCATCATGGTGAGCAAGCCTTTGTATCTGTGATACTGACCAAATGCACCCACCAATCACATTCACTGCTTCAAACGGATAGTTGTCAGGAAACAACTGACGTCACTTGTAAAATGTGATATGTCCTGGACTATCACTGTGGTAAAAAAAGAAGTAGAGAAACACAAAAAATGGGAGAAAATACTTCACCTCTTAGAGACCTAAAAAAAATTTAGATGTGGTTCCAACCAATCCTGAGTTAATAATCATCTGAAAAAAATGCTTTCACTTCTATTTATCAATTTACTTACCTACTTACTTATTTACTTAATGCAGTACTGGGGATTGAACCCAGTGGCACTCTACCATGAAGCAATATCCCCAGCCCTTTCAATTATTTTGGGCGGGGAGCCTTGCAGAGTTTCAAATTTATGATCCTCCTGCCTTAGTCTCCCAAGTACCTTGGATTACAGGCAGGTACCACTCTTCCTCATTAATTACTTATTTTTAAAATAAGGCTATTTTTAAAAATTGAACTATAATTTGTACTCAAAAATGCACAGATCTAAAGTGTACAGGTTTATAATATTTTACATATATATGAACTACCAAAAATCAGGATATAAAACATTTTTATCACTTTAGATAATTACTTCATGCTTCAAATGATATCACCCGTGAGCTCCAAAAAAAAAAAAAAAAAAGAAAGACAACCATTATTTCTTGACCATTATAGCTGTTTTGCTAATTTTTGAACTTTTTTTAAATGAAAGATACAGTATATATTTTGTATGTGGCTTCTTTCACCTAGAAAATTTTTTTTAGATTTGTCAATGTTTTTAATATTCCAGTATTTGTGTTTCTAAAGTAACTGAATTATTCCACTGCATGATAAACCGTGATTTGTCTTCTGTCCTTCTGCTGAAGACATAATATTTGTTTGAGTTATTATGAATTTTTACACAAGAATTTTTGTGAACTGTGAATTAATTTCCTTGGAAATATGCTAGGAATGGGATTGTTTTGAATAGAATAACTACATATTAAACTAAATTAGAAATTACTAAATATTTTTGAAAAGTAAGTGTATAGACTTCAAATTTCACCTTGAGTATCTATCAAAATAGCTAGAAAGCATGTTGTTTTCATCATTATAATAACAAAAAAGAGCAGAAAAAATGCAAATTAATGACTTTCTTTGACTTTATTATGGATGAAGATTATAAAGCAATCAACTAACCGAAGTCTGGGGAGAGATAAGCAACCAAAATAATCCAGGCATTTTTTTAACTATGGGAGAACCCACTAGATACATAGGAGTTTATTTATAAAAAAAAACTCATATAAAAAATAGTTAATGGATTGCTAAAGACTATGTATAGACTGGTTTAAGAGCATAAAGACCCAGAGGGATATAGACATAAGATGTTTGTATTTTTTCTTTTTCTCCATGGATTCCACCAAATGTTCCCAGGAAGATAGGGAAGTATTCTGAGAAAGTGTCTTTAACGGTATCATTTCTTAGATAGGTAGAGGGACAAAGAGCAACAACAGCAGCCAAAACTCCTCCCAGACCCATTTCCTGATTTTTTGCATAGAACAAAAGCTGTTATCTTCAGGGGCAAGATTAACAGAAACTGTTACATTAGGACACTCAACGGAAAACCTTTGCAGCTATGGAAAGGAACGGGCCGAAATGTGTAACGTCGGGAGGAATAAGAACTAGGCTCAGCCATATTGCTAGAAAGTGGGTCACTGTGAAGGCCATATCCCTGTGACTGAGTTTACAGTACCTAAGGCAGGGCTTCCTGGAAACATCAGAAATACCTTCTCTGTTTCCCACTAGTCCACTAACATGCATTGACTGAAAATAACAGTAGCATACAGCTGAGAATTCTTCAAGAAATAGATTATCTCTGAAGAACAGCCAAAATAGAATACACAAAAGCAAGCAGAGAACAATATTAACAAACTGAACTCAGCCATATAGAATAAGGATAACTTTACAGTCAATTAAGATCAATCCCAGAATGCAAGGTTGGTTCAATATTCAAAAATTCAATCAACCGAATTTCCATAGTAACAGACTAAATAAAAAAAAATATATATCATTTCAATAGATGCAGAGAAAATAAGAAAATTTAATATCTATTTATGATAAAAACTATAACTCAATGAAACTAGGGGCAAAGTCCAGTGGTAGAGTGCATGTTTAGTATGCATAAGGCTCTGAATTTAAAACCCAGCACACATACACTAAAAAAAAAAACAAAAAAACTACTAGTAAAAAATGGATAGACATTTTCTAACTTGATAAAAGGCATTGAGTAAATGTAATGTGCCAGACACATAGCTTATATTATCTCAAAACTTTTTTCAGCAGTTGTGAAATAGACATCATTAATATCCTAAGCAAGGAACAAACTGAGGAATAGAGATGAGCTGATTTTTTACAAACAACATCTAGTAAACAACAGATGGATTTCAATCCACATCTATCTGGACCAAGAGCCTATTGTTTAACTATAATATTTTTCATTTAAGATTGAAAAAGAAACAGAAATTTTAGTTCAAAACAATAGATCACGGATTAGCATGGGTAACATGATAGGAAATCAGTAATTGTATCAATTATTTTTTTTTCAGGAAATGTAATGCTTGGTGAGGTAAATATTATAATACAAAAGAAGAAAAATACCTAAGTATATATCATTTGTCAAAATTTCTTGTATCTTATAAAACTTACAAAAATAAAAGTTTCTACTGAAAAAAATAGATCAATGTATTTAAAAGCAGGTGACTTATAATTTTACTTTTAAGAAATAATCAGAGATGATCAGAGATACATATGTATGAAAGCTTCTATTCCAATATTTATGATAGTAAATGGAATAGAAGGTTTCTATGTTCAATAAAAAGGGAGATATTAACTTAATCTCATGTTAGGAAATTAAGATTACAAGGCAAACAAATAGAGTACAACAATATTGGAAAATTTTGCATTGGATATTTTAAAGATAGATAGAGGTAGAATGGGATGAATGCAAAGAGAGCTTTGATTTTGTGACCTGTTCTATTCTTCTGAATAACTTTCTGCATTTTCTTCATTTTTCCACAATGAAAACTTATTACTTGAAATAACAGACATACAAAAAAGAATTCATCTCAGTGAAGCACAGTGTTAGGAGGGAGATACTGCAGATTCAATGAGACACAGGGGTTGATAGCTGGTTGTGCATTTTGACCAAGTCTCAATTTATTCTTACAAAAGAGCACCCATGCAAAAGTCTGTGAGAAGTTATGCTCTCTCTAAAGTTACTCCTATACATCACTTTCCAGAGTCCAGGCATCTCTGTATACAATATTATTTGCCATGTTGCTGCAGATTAACAAGCCTGTTTGGGGTGCTCTCAGTCCATTCTCGTCATGGTCTCTTTTTCTCTGTTTTTTAGCTATGATACCATTGGAAATGAGCAATCAATCATTTGTCACTTAATTCATAATCTTGGGATTTTCCAACCACTCCAACCTACAGGGCTGGTTCTTTCTGCTCTTTCTGATCATTTACCTGACTACTCTCCTGGGGAACATGCTCATAATAGTGGCCACCAGGGTCAGTCCTTCTCTCCACACTCCAATGTACTTTTTCCTCAGCAATTTGAGCTTCTTTGACATCTGCTAAACATCCACCACCCTCCCAGTACTGCTGGTGAACTTCTTCTGGGAGAAGGCCATTTCTTATGAGGGCTGCCTTTCCCAGATCTTCTTCTTGGTAACAAGTCCTGGCACAGAAGGCGTCTTACTGGCTGTGTGGCCAGTATGACTGCTGTGTGGCCACCTGCCGTCCTCCTCAGTACCCAGTCATCATGAATGTGAAGGTCTGTGTTGGCCTGGTGACTTGGTCCTGGCTGTGTGGGCTGGTGAATTTGGTCACACACACGGTGCTGGCCATCACACTCACTCTGTGTGGGCCCCACCAGTTCAACCACTTTCTCTGTGACACCCCATTGCTTCTGAAGCTCTCCTGCTCAGATACCTCTGTCAACGAGTCTGCGCTCCACGTGGTCAGTGCTACCATGGGCCTGAGCCTCTGCCTCTTCACTGCAGGCTCCTAAGCACTCTTCATGGCGGCCATCCTGGGGATTCCTTCTGCCCAGGGAAGGAGGAAGGCCTTCTCCACCTGTGTGTCTCGCCTCACTGTCGTCGTTGTCTTCTATGGAACAGCCAACTTCCACTATGACAGGCCCAGAGAAGGCTGGACATAGACACCCTGGTCTCTGTTCTCTTCTGTGTGGTGAGCCCACTGTTGAGCACCGTCATTCACAGCCTGAGAAGCAATGAGGTCCAGAGTGCCCTGAGGAAGCTGGCTGGATGGTGTGAATCCCTTTGCACGATCAAAGTCTAGACAAATCTTCAAACTGTAGTATACAGTCATCTGAAAAAGATGCTTCCTAGAGACTTGTAGGCACCTGGTTAGAGAGTCTGTATCTGGAGCTTCAACTCCAACTCCCGCTTTTAAAATCTCTGAGACTTCTTTCTCTCCTCTCTTTTCACAAACATCCTTTTCCCACTTTCAGGTTCAAGTGTGTCAGACACCTTGTGGGGGTGTTCAGCACCATCTCTGTTTTTCTGTGTTCTCCCCACACCAGAGAGACAGAAAGTACGAGAAACTCGTTTCCCACACTCCCCTTCCTGCAGGCCTCCATTTCAGGAGGTTCTGTCAAGATCAGCCAAACACTAGGCAGAGAGGAAGAAAGGAAAGAGAGAAGTGGGTTTTTTTGGATCCCATAGCAGCAGCAGCAAACCAGCCCTGTAGAGGCAGGAACTAATCTCCTTGATGCCAGGAGCTGTGTGTGCAGGCTCCTAGACAGCTGTTCCTGAATGTGGGTCACAGTAGCGTGGAATGAGCGTCTCTTTTCAGGGAAGTTAGTGTTTCCATATATGGGGTGGTGTCACCCGCCCTTTTTTCCTTTTTTCTTCCAGATCTCCCAACCATTTTATAACTTTTTTCTGTTTCAACTTCCTCTACCCTAAGACATCAAGAGTCATTCTTTATATCTACCTGACCACGGTGGCACTGACCACAATAGTGGTTTACATCAGAGATGGATCTAGATAACAGATCTTAGGAGGTAGGATGGATGTCTGACCTGAGAGAATTCTATATGTTGATGATGTCACAGCCTATGGGAAAGGAGACCTGATAATTCCTGGTGTGCAATGACCCAACAGAGACTTTAAGTTATCATGGCCTGAAATCAAATGTCTATGGAAAACTGAGCTTTGGAATAACACCATCGACCTACATGGTAGGAATGAACATTACAACATGACTACAGACTGCTGTTACTGACTGGAGTAGGAGACTTACAGAAAGAAAATGATAGGTTCAAGCATTAAATTCGTCCTTCAAGTCAGGTTCAGATCATCAGAAATCTTTTCTCTTTGAAAATTGATAAAGGTTAATATCAGAATAAAACATCCAATTCTCCAAATTGCAGAAGTACAAAGAAAATTATAAATCCACAATTTCTCCAGGTCTCTCTTATGTCAATCAGGACATTAATGGGGAAATGATTGAGACCCTCTTAATTAGAATGGCAAAATACTAGTGGAATTAGACAAATCTCAGAGCCTTGAACCCTGGCATCTCCATTAACCCTCTTTGCTGTCAGAAGCAGCCCCTCCTCCCCCGAGGAGACTAGATTTCCCTAAATTGAAGACCCTATGGTGACTCTACATGGCCAGTTGTCATTTTTTTTTAAGAGAGAGTGAAAGAGGAGAGGAGAGGAGAAGAGGGGGGGAGAGAGAGAGAGAGAGAGAGAGAGAGAGAGAGAGAGAGAGAGAGAGAGAGAGAATTTTTAATATTCATTTTCTAGTTCTCGGCGGACACAACATCTTTGTTGGTGTGTGGTGCTGAGGATCGAACCCGGGCCGTATGCGTGCCAGGCAAGCACACTACTGCTTCAGCCACATCACCAGCCCAATTGTCTTTAAGATGCTCATCTATCATCCCACATTATCACCAGAATCTTTATTGGGGTCTGATCCTAGAACGCCTCAGGTAAGAGTATAAAATATAGCCCAGGAGAGTATAAGGGTCACACCAAAATAAAAGGTAAATATTTTACTGTATTTTGTTCACAGGAGCCTTAAGAATATATAAGAGAATTTGTTTGAGTCTTCTAGACCAAAGAAGTCAGGACATATTGCTGGATCATCTTGAATGCAGTCACAGGGACGTAATCACCAGAAATGTTAGGGCCAAGGATTTTCCTGAGCCACAGTGAGTGGCTATTAGACTCTCTTTGGTTAATGGACTGATATCTGGACTCAGTGTTTGCTTAAGTTCAATGACCGATATGATCCTGGAATAATGGAGAGGATGGTCGTCAGAAATATATAAGGTGTTGGATGGCGTGTTATGTGACCCCTTCCCTGGCCTCACAGTTGGATCTGGAGGAGGGCCTGGAGCACCAGCCTTCGCCAAGGCCTCGTGGACATGCTTTCAGAAGGCAGCACCAGATCCTTGTGAAACCCACAGCTGCTGTCCTCGGCAGCCTGGGAAGACATTAACAGATGGCATCGTTGAAACGGGCTCCCTGATTTCAGTGAGAATAAGGGGACCCTGAAGTAGAAGAGGCCATGTTGGGGAGCAGTGATCAGGACGTTTGAATCTGTAGAGATTTTTGACAGTGTTAAATGATCGTGGTATTTATAGATAGGATAAAATGGGCACCCTTCTAGAATAGTGTCTGTCCCATGTAATGTTAAACTCTTCTTTTCACTCTTCATTGGTGCATTGTAGTGGTCCATAATGGTAAGATTTGCTGACACATATTTGAACATGCACACAAAATAACCGTGAACTTTTGCCAATATCATTCCAATATTTCCCTTTTCCTCACCTTCTCCCCTGGTGCTTTGACTCTACTGATCTTCCTTCAACTTGCATGATGAGACTACCTTCCCAACTTTCCTTCCTTTACGCCCTCTAGCTTTAACAGTGGAAAAACATAAGGCCCTTAACTTTCTGAGTTGCTTATTTTCCTTAATGTTCTGAAGATCCATCCATCTTCCAGCATGACATAATTTTGTTCTTCTATATGGCTGAATGAAATTCCAGTGTGCATATACCAGATGTTCTTTATCCATTCTTCCACTGATGTCACCTCTGCTGGTTCATGGGCCTGTATGTGTCATTATAGTATGATGACTTCTATTCGCAGAGGTAGAGCTGGGTCGCAGGGTCGTCCATGGCTACTCCTGAGGATCCTCCATCCCGATTTCCGTGGTGGTTGTGCTGATTTACATGCCCACCAACAGGGTGAGAGTGCTCCTTTCTCTCCAATTCTCTCCTTGTCACACTGGTTTTTGTTTGTATTCTTGGTGGTTGCCTTTGTCACTGAAGTGAGATGAAATCTGAGGGTTATAGTTTTGACGTGCAAGTATTTTCATATATTTGTTGGCCACTCACATATTTTTTTCTAAGACATGTCTGTTTAGTTCTTTTAGTTTCCCATTTGGTAATTGGGTTATATGATAATAGGGTTATTTAATAATTGTGGGTTTGATGTTAAGTTTTTTGAGTTCTTTATTAATATTCTGAATATTCATCCTCTTTTAGAAGAGCCCCTCATAAAGATTTTCTCCCTTTCTGTATTTTCTCTCTTCATAATCTAATTGTCTCTTTTGCTGTGCAGAACCTTCTTAATTTAATGCCTTCCTATTAGCTAACTTTTGGTGTTATCTCCTGAGCTTTGGCATCCTATTGAGAAAGTCATTGCCTCTGCCTGTAGGTTGGAGTATTGACTTTGTTTTTTTTCTAAAAACTGCATAATTTCTGGTCTAGTGCCTGGGTCGTTAATGCATTTTGAGTTGATTTTTTGCAGGTGAGCGATAGTTCAGGTCTCATTCTTCTGCATTTGGACAGGGGTGTAGAAGGACTGTTTAGAGAGTACATGTTAAAGCCTGGGGTGCAGAGGAACTTTTGCAGAGAGCAGAAGTTAGAGACTGAGGTGCAGAAGGACTGTTACAGAAAGCAGATTTTCGAGACTGGGGTACACAAGGATAATTGCAGAGAGTAGAGTTTTCAGACTGAGGTGCAGAAGGACTGTTGCAGAGAGCAGATGTTGGAGACTGGGGTTCAGAAAGACTTTTCGGGAGAGCAGAGGTTGAAGACTGGGGTGGAGAAGGACTGGTGCAGAGAGTAGAGGTTGGAGACTGAGGTGCAGAAGGACTGTTACAGAGAGCAGAGGTCGGAGACTGGGGTTAAGAAGGACTGATATGGAAAGCAGACCTTTGTGACCTGGGTGCAAAAGGACTGTTGCAGACAGCAGACGTTTGAAACTCGGGTGGAGAAGGACTGTTGCAGAGAGAAGATGTTGGAGACTGGGGTGCAGAAAGACTGTTGCAGAGAGCAGAGTTTGGAGACTGGGGTGCAGAAGGACTTTTACAGAGAGCAGAGTTTGGGGACTAGGTTGCAGAAGGATGTTACAGAGAGCAGAGTTTGGAGACTGGAGTGCACAGGAACTGATACAGAAAGCAGAGTTTGAAAACTGGGGTGCAGAAGGACCCTTACAGAGAGCAGAGGTTGGAGTCTGAGGTACAGAAGGACTGTTAAAGAGAGCAGAGGTTGGAGACTGGGGTGAGGAAGAACTGTTTAAGAGAGCAGATGTTGGTGTCTGCGGTGCAAAATGTCTGTTGCAGAGAGCAGAGGATGGAAACTGGGGTGTAGAAGGACTGTTACACAGAGCAGAGGATGCAGATTGAGTGGCAGAAGGTCTGTTACAGCGGGCAGAGTTTGCAGACTGTGGTGGAAAACGACGGATACAGAAAGCTGAGGTTGGATACTGTGGTGAATAAGTACCCTGACAAAGAACAAAGGTTGGAGACTGCGTTACAGAAAGACTGTTACAGAGAGAAGAGGTTGGAGACTGGGGTGCAGAATAACTGTTTTAGAGAAAAGAGTTTTGAGACTGGGGTGCAGAAGGATTGTTACAGAGAGCAGAGTTTGGAGACTTGGGTGCAGAAAAAATTTTACAGAGAGCACAGATTGAAGACTGGGGTGCAGTAGTTCTTTTAAGAGAGCACAGGTTGGAGACTAAGGTGCAGAAGGACCCTTACAGAGACCAGAGGTTGGAGACTGCGGTACAGAAGGACTGTTTCAGAGAGCAGTGGTTGGAGACAGGTGTGCAGAAGGATCTGACAGACAGCATAGGTTGGAGACTGGGATGCAGAAGGATTGTTGCTGAGAGCAGAGGTTGGAGACTGGGGTGCAGAAGGATCGTTGAAGGGCGAAGAGTATGGAGACTGGGGTCAAAAGGTCTGTTACAGAAAGCAGAGTTTGGAGATTGGGGTGTAGAAGACCTGTTACAGAGAGCAGGGATCAGAGACTGGGGTGCAGAAGAACAGTTACAGACAGCAGAATTTAAAGACTGGGTTGCAAAAGGATCTTACAGAGAGCAGAGGTTGAAGACTGAGGTACAGAAGGACTGATACAGAGAGCAGAGTTTGGAGACTGGTGTGTAGAACGACTGTTGCAGAGAGAAGAGGTTTGAGATTGGCGTCCAGAAGGATTGTTGCCGACAGCAGAGTTTGAGACTGGGGTGGAGAAGGACTGCTGCAGAGAGTAGAGGTTGGAGACTGAGGTGAAAAAGGACTGTTACAGAGAGCAGAGGTTGGAGACTAAGGTTCAGAAGGACTGATACAGAAAGCAGACCTTGGTGACCTGGGTGCAGAAGGACTGTTGCAGAGAGCAGAGGTTTGAGACTGGGGTATAGAAGGACTGTTGCAGAGAGCAGAGATTGGAGACTGGGGTGCAGAGGGAGTATTGCAGAGAGCAGAGGTTGCAGACTGTGGTGCAGAAGGACTGTAACAAAGAGCACAGGATGGAGACTGGGGTGCAGAATAAGTGTTGTAGAGAACAGAGGTTGAAGACTGGGGTGCAGAGGGATCATTGCAGAAAGCAGAGGTTGTAGACTGGGTTTTAGAAGGATCTTACAGAGAGCATAATTAGGACACTGAGGTGAAGAAGGAGTGTTTCAGAGAGCAGAGGTCTGATATTGGGGCGCAGAAGTATTGTTGCAGAGAGCAGAGGTTGGATTCTGAGGTGCAGAATGACTGTCACAGAGACCAGAGGTTAGAGACCGGGGTGCAGAAGGACTGATACAGAAAGCAGAGTTTGGAGACTGGGGTGCAGAACTACCGTTACAGAGAGCAGAGGTTAGAGACTGCAGTACAGAAAAACAGATACAGAGAGTAGAGGTTGGAGATTGCAGTGGAAAAGGACTGTTACAGAGAGCATGTTTTGGAGACTTGGGTGAGGAAGGACTGTTGCAGAGAGAAGAGGATGAAAACTGGGGTACAGAAGGACTGTTGCAAAGAGCATAGGTTGCAGAGTGAGGTGCAGAAAGACTGTTAAAGAGAGCAGAGTTTGGAGACTGTGGTGCCGAAAAACTGTTGTAGAGAGCAGATGTTGGAGACTGGGATGCAGAAGGACTTTTGCATAGAGTAGAGGTTGGAGACTTGGGTGCAGAAGGACTATTGCAGAGAGTAGAGGTTGGAGATTGGGTTGCAGAAGAACTGTTGCAGAGAGCAGAGGTTAGTGACTTAGTGGAGAAAGACTGTTGCAGAGAGTAACATTTGGAGATTGGGGTGCCACAGAACTTTTTCAGAGAGCAGAGGTCGGAGACTGGGGTTCAGAAGGATCGTTGCAGAGAGTAGATTATGGAGACTGGTGTATAGAAGGAGTGTTCTAGAGAGCAGAGGTTGAAGACTGAGGTGCAGAAAAACTGCTACAGATAGCAGTGTTTGGAGACTCGGGTACAGGACTGATACAGAGAGCACAGTTTGGAAACTGGGGTGCAAATAGAATTTTGCAGAAAGAAGAGGTTGGATACTGGGGTGCAGAAGGACTGTTGCAGAGAGCAGAGGTTGGAGACTGAGATGCAGAAGGACTGTTTCACATAGCAGACATTGGAGACTGGGGTGAAAAATTATGATAAAGAAAGCAGAAGTGGGAGACTGCGGTGCAGAAGAATTGTTACAGAGAGCAGAGGTTGGAGACTGGTGTGCAGAAGGACTGTTACAAAGAGCAGAGTTTGAAGACTGGTGTGTAGAAGGACTGTTGCAAAGAGAAGAGGTTTGAGATCTGGGTGCAGAAGTACTGTTGCAGAGAGCAGAATTTGGAGACTGAGGTACACAAGGACTGTTACAGAGAGCAGAGTTTGGAGACTGGGGTGCAGAAATACCGTTACAGAGAGCAGAAGTTGGAGACTGCAGTACAGAAGGACTGTTACATAGAGCAGAGGTTGGAGATTGCAGTGGAAAAGGACTGTTACAAAGAGCAGAGTTTGAAGACTGGTGTGTAGAAGGACTTTTGCAGAGACCAGAGGTTTGAGACTTGGGTGCAGAAGGACTATTGCAGAGAGCAGAGGTTTGAAACTTGGGTGCAGAAGAGCTGTTACAGAGAGCAGAGTTTGGACAATGGGTTGCAGAAGGATATTATGTAGAGCAGAGTTTGGAGTCTGAGGTTCAGAAGGATTGTTACAGAGAGCAAAGTTTGGTGACTGAAATGCTGTAGGATCATTGCTGAGAACAGAGTTTGGAGACTGGTGTGCAGAAGGATCGTTGCAGAGAGTAGAGTTGGGAGACCTGAGTGCAGAAGGACGATTGCAGAGAGCAGATGTTGGAGACTCGGATGCAGAAGTACTGTTGCAGAGAGCAGAGATTGGACACTGGGTTGCAGAAGGACTGTTACACAGAGCAGAAGTTGAAGACTGGGGTGTAGAAGAACTGTTGCAGAGAGCAGAGTTTTGAGACTGGGGTAGAGTAGGACTGTTACAGAGAGAAGATGTTTGAGACTGAGATGCAGAAGGAATGTTACAAAAAGCAGAGGTTGGAGACAGGGGTGCAGAACGACTGATACAGAAAGCAGAGGTTGGAGATTTGGGTTTAGAATGAACCTTAACGAGAACAGAGGATAGAGACTGCAGTATAGAAGGACTGTTACATAGAGCAGAGGTTGGAGACTAGGGTACAGAAAAACTTTTGCAGAGAGCAGAGTTTGGAGACTGAGGTGCAGAAGGACTGTAAAAGAGAGCAGAGTTTGGAGACTGTGGTGCTGAAGGACTGATACAGAAAGCAGAGGTTCGACACTGGGTGCAGAAGGATCTTACAAAGAGCAGAAGATAGAGACTGCGGTACAGAAGGACTGTTACAGAGATCAGAGGTTGGAGAATGGGGTGAAGAATGACTTCTTCAGAGAGTAGATGTTGGAGACTGGGGTGCAGAAGAACTGTTGCAGAGAGCCGAAGTTGAAGACTGGGGTGCAAAATAATTTTTGCAGGGAGTAGAGGTTGGATATGACGTGCTAAAGGACTCTTGCAGACAACAGAGGTTGGAAAATGGGGTACAGAAGGACCGTTGAATAGAGCAGATGTTGGAGACTGAGGTGCAGAAGGATTGTTACAGAGAGCAGAGGTTGGAGACTGAGGTGAAGAATGACTGTGACAAAGATCAGAGTTTGGAGACTGGGGTGCAGAAGGATCTTTCAGAGAGCAGAGGTTGGAGACTGGGGTGCAGAAGAACTATTGCACAGAGTAGAAGTTGGAGACTGGGGTAGAGAAGGACTCTTACAGAGAGAAGATATTTGAGTCTGAGATGCAGTAGGACTGTTACAAAGAGCAGAGGTTGGAGACTGGGGTGCAGAAGGACTGACACAGAAAGCAGATGTTGGAGACTTGGGTCCAGAATGAACCTTAACTAGAGCAGAGGTTGGAAACTGCAGTATAAAAGAACTGTTACAGAGAGCAGAGTTCGGAGACTCGTGTGCAGAAGGTCTGTTGCAGAGAGCAGATGTTGGGGACTTGGGTGCAGAAGGATCGTTGCAGAGAACAGACGTTGGAGACTGAGGTGCATAAAGACTGTTACAAAGAATAGAGGTTGGAGATTGTGATGCAAAAGGCCTGTTACAGACAGCAGAGGTTTTAGACTGGGGTGCAGAAGAACTGTTAGAGAGAGAAGAGTTGTTAGACATGGTTTCAGAAGTATCTTACAGAGAGCATAGGTTGTAGACAGAGGTGCAGCAGGACTGTTACAGAGAGCAGAGGTTGAAGACTGGGGTGCAGAAGGCCTTTTACGAAGAGCAGAGTTTTAAAAAGGGCTCCAAAATGACTTTTACATATGGCAGAGTTGGAAACTGGTTTGCAGAAGGATCATACAGAGAGCAGATGTTGAATACTGAGGTGCAGAAGGACTGTTACAGAGAGTAGAGGTTGGAGACTGAGGTGCAGAAGGATCGCTGCAGAGAACAGAATTTTAAGACTGAGGTGCCGAAGGACTTTTGCAGAGAGCACATGTTGGAGACTGGGTTTCAGAAGGACTGTTATAGAGAGCTGAGGTTGTAGACTGGGGTGCAGAAGGATCGTTGTAGAGAGCAGAGGTTTGGTACTAGGGTGCAGAAGTATTGTTATAGAGAACAGACTTTGGAGAATTGGGTGCAAAAGTGCTGTTACAGAGAGCAGAGTTTGGAGACTGGGTTGCAGAAGGATCTTACAGAGAGCACATGTTGCAGACTGACCTGCAGAAAGACTGTTGAAGAGAGCAGAGGTTGGAGACTGGGGTGCAGAAGGACTGTTACACAGAGCAGAGGTTGAAGACTGGGTGGTAGAAGGACTGTTGCAGAGAGCAGAGGTTGGAGACTGGGGTGCAGAAAGACTGTTGCAGAGAGCAGAATTTGGAGACTGAGGTGTAAAAGGACTGTTACTGAGAGCAGAGTTTGGAAACTGGGGTGCAGAAGGACCGTTACAGAGAGCAGAGTTTGGAGACTAGGGTACAGAAGGACTGTTGCAGAGAGCAGATGTTGTAGACTGTAGTTCAGAAAAACTGTAGAAGAGAGCAGAGGTTAGAGAATGGGGTACAGAAGTAAGGTTGCAGAGAGCAGAGGTTGGAGAATGAGGTGCAGAAGGACTATTGCAGAGAGCAGAGGATGTAAACAGTGGTGCAGAAGGACGGATACAGAAAGCAGAGGTTTGAGATGGTGGTGCAGAAGGACCGTTACAGAGAGCAGAGGTTGAAGACTGCGATACAGAAGGACTGTTACAGAGAGCAGAGATTGGAGAATGGGGAGCAGAAGAACCGTTGCAGAGAACAGAGTTTGGAGACTGGGGTGCAGCAGGACCGGTGCAGAATCAAGGGGTTGGATATTGTGGTGGAAAAGGAATGTTACAGAGAGCAGAGTTTAAAAACTGGGATGCAGAAGGATCTTACAGAAAGCAGAGATTGTAGACCGAGGTGCAGCAATACTGTTACAAAGAGCAGATGTTGGAGACTGGGGTGCAGAAGGATCGTTGCAGACAGCAGAGTTTCCGGACTGAAGCGCAGAAGGACTGTGGCTGAGAGCAGATTTTGGAGACTTGAGTGCAGAAGGACTGTTGCAGAGAGCAGATTGTGGAAACTGGGATGCAGAAGGATCATTTCAGAGAGCACAGGTTAGACACTGGGGTGCAGAAGGACTGTTACACAGAGCAGAGGTTGGAGACTGGGGTGAAGAAGAACATTTTCAAAGAGCAGATGTTGGGGACTTGGGTGCAGAAGGACTGTTGCAGAGAGCAGATGTTGGAGACTGGGATGCAGAAGGATTATTGCAGAGAGCAAATGTTGGACACTGGGGTGCAGAAGGACTGTTACACAGAGCAGAGGTTGGAGACTGGGGTAAAGAAGGACTTTTTCAGAGAGCAGATGTTGGAGACTGGGATGCAGAAGGATTATTGCAGAGAGCAAATGTTGGACACTGGGGTGCAGAAGGACTGTTACACAGAGCAGAGGTTGGAGACTGGGGTAAAGAAGGACTTTTTCAGAGAGCAGATGTTGGGGACTTTGGTGCAGAAGGACTGTTGCAGAGAGCAGATGTTGGAGACTGGGATGCAGAAAAATCATTGCAGAGAGCAGAGGTTGGACACTGGTGTGCAGAAGGTCTGTTGCAGAGAGCAGATGTTGGTAACTGGGTTGCAAACGACTGTTGTAGAGAGCAGAGCTTTGAAACTGGCGTGCAGAAGGACCGTTGCAGAGAGCAGAGGATGGAGACTGGGTGGAGAAGGAATGCTATAGACAGCAGAGTTTGGAAACAAGGGTGCAGTAGAATCTTACAGACAGCAGAGTTTTGAGAATGGGGTGCACAAGGACTGTTAAAGAGAGCAGAGGTTGGAGACTGAGTTGCAAAAAAACTGTTACAGAAAGCAGAGTTTGGAGACTGTGGTGAACAAGGATCATTGCACAGAGCAGAGTTTTCAGACTGAGGTGCAGAAGGACTTTTGCTGAGAGCAGATGTTTGAGACTGGGGTGCAGAAGGACTTTTGCAGAGAGCTGAGTTTGGAGACTGGGGTGCAAAAATATCATTGTAAAGAGCAGATGTTAGAGACTGGGGTGCAGTAGAACCATTGCAGATGTCAGAGTTTGGTAACTGAGGTGCAGAAGGATTGTTACAGAGAACAGAGTTTGGATCCTGGGGTGCATAAAGACTTTTACAGAGAACAGAGTTTGGAGACTGCGGTTCAGAAGGCCTGTTACAGAGAGCAGAGTTTGGAGAAGGGATGCAGAACGACAGTTACAGAGGGCAGAGTTTGGAAACTGGGTTGCAGAAGGATCTTACAGAAAGCAGATGTTGGAGACTGAGGTGCAGAAGGACCGTTACAGAGAGTAGAGGTTGGATACTGAGGTACAGAAGGACCATTGCAGAGATCAGAGGTGGAGTCAGAGCTACAGAAGGACTTTTACAGAGAGCAGAGATTGGAGACTAGGGTGCAGAAGGATTGTAGCAGATAGCAGATTTTGGAGACTGGGGTGAAGAAGGACTGTTGCAGGGAGCAGGTGTTAGAGACTTGGGTGCAGTAGTACTGTTGCAGAGAGCAGAATTTTGAGACTGAGGTGCAGAATGACTGTTACAGAGAGAAGAGGTTGGAGACTGGGGTGCAGAAATACTGATAAAGAAAACAGAGGTTAAAGACTGGGGTGCAGAAGGACCGTTACAGAGAGCAGAGTTTAGAGACTGCAATGTAGGAAGACTGTTACAGAGAGCAGAGGTTGGAGAATGGTTTATAAAAGAACTGTTTCAGAG
>NW_027521166.1:0-117654 GCF_052094955.1 Ictidomys tridecemlineatus | reverse complement strand
CCAAGCTTCCAAAAATCTACGAGTTGCCTGAAATCTCAGCAAACATTTTTTCACCCAATCTTGATGATTCTTTCAGGTAATGATAAGTACACCAAAACCACTTGGCTCACCAAATTTCGTTCTTCTAGGATACACCGTTCGTTTGCAGTAACCGTTTACAATTTTAGGTTTCACTCTGTTTTCTCCTATAGGGATACATGTATTTGGAACTCTAAATCAAACACGGTTTGTGCTAGCTCTTTGAAACTTGACACAATAAAGCAGTTTCAAGTTCTATCTCTATGCTTTGTTTGCTGTTGATGTAGCCCTAAGCAGAGACTGGCGAAAATCACTTTCATGGAAATGGGTTGCCAAGCTTCCAAAAAACTACGAGTTTCCTAAAATCTCAGCAAACATTTTTTCACCCAATCTTGATGATTCTTTCAGGTAATGATCAGTACACCAAAACCACTTGGCTCACCAAATTTCGTTCTTCTAGGTTAAACCGTTCGTTTGCAGTAACCGTTTTTATTTTTAGGTTTCACTCTGTTTTCTCCTATAGGGATACATGTATTTGGAACTCTAAAATAAACACGGTTTGTGCTAGCTCTTTGAAACTTGACACAATAAAGCAGTTTCAAGTTCTATCTCTATGCTTTGTTTGCTGTTGATGTAGCCCTAAGCAGAGACTGGCGAAAATCACTTTCATGGAAAGGGGTTGCCAAGCTTCCAAAAAACTACGAGTTTCCTGAAATCTCAGCAAACATTTTTCACCCAATCTTGATGATTCTTTCAGGTAATGATCAGTACACCAAAACAACTTGGCTCACCAAATTTCGTTCTTCTAAGTTAAACCGTTCGTTTGCAGTAACCGTTTTCATTTTTAGGTTTCACTCTGTTTTCTCCTATAGGGATACACGTATTTGGAACTCTAAATCAAACACGGTTTGTGCTAGCTCTTTGAAACTTGACACAATAAAGCAGTTTCAAGTTCTCTCTCTATGGTTTGTTTGCTGTTGATGTAGCCCTAGGCAGAGACTGTCGAAAATCATTTTCCCGGAAATGGGGTTGCCAAGCTTCCAAAAAACTACAAGTTGCCTGAAATCTCAGCCAACATTTTTTCACCCAATCTTGATGATTCTTTCAGGTAATGATCAGTACACCAAAAAAACTTGGCTCACCAAATTTCGTTCTTCTAGGTTAAACCGTTCGTTTGCAGTAACCGTTTTCATTTTTAGGTTTCACTCTGTTTTCTCCTATAGGGATACATGTATTTGGAACTCTAAACCAAACACAGTTTGTGCTAGCTCTCTGAAACTTAACACAATAAAACAGTTTCAAGTTCTATCTCTATGCTTTGTTTGCTTTTGATGTAGCCCTAAGCAGAGACTGGCGTAAATCACTTTCATGGAAAGGATTGCCAAGCTTCCAAAAAACTACGTGTTGCCTGAAATCTCAGCAAACATTTTTTCACCCAATCTTGATGATTCTTTCAGGTAATGATCAGTACACAAAAACCACTTGATTCACCAAATTTCGTTCTTCTAGGTTAAACAGTTTGTTTGCAGTAACCGTTTTCATTTTTAGGTTTCACTCTGTTTTCTCCTATAGGGATACATGTATTTAGAACTCTAAAACAAACACGGTTTGTGCTAGCTCTTTGAAACTTGACACAATAAAGCAGTTTCAAGTTCTATCTCTATGCTTTGTTTGCTGTTGATGTAGCCCTAAGCAGAGAGTGGCGAAAATCACTTTCATGGAAAGGGGTTGCCAAGATACCAAAAAACTACGAGTTGCCTGAAATCTCAGCAGACATTTTCTCACCCAATCTTGATGATTCTTTCAGGTAATGATCAGTACACCAAAACCACTTGGCTCACCAAATTTCGTTCTTTAGGTTAAACCGTTCGTTTGCATTAAACGTTTTCATTTTTAGGTTTCACTCTGTTTTCTCCTATAGGGATACATGTATTTGGAACTCTAAATCAAACACGGTTTGTGCTAGCTCTTTGAAACTTGACACAACAAAGCAGTTTCACGTTCTATCTCTATGCTTTGTTTGCTGTTGATGTAGCCCTAAGTAGAGACTGGCGAACTTTCATGGAAAGGGGTTGCCAAGCTTCCAAAAAACTACGAGTTGCCTGAAATCTCAGCAAACATTTTTTCACCCAATCTTGATGATTCTTTCAGGTAATGATCAGTACACCAAATCCACTTGGCTCACCAAATTTCGTTCTTCTAGGTTAAACCGTTCGTTTGCAGTAACCGTTTTCATTTTTAGGTTTCCCTTTGTTTTCTCCTATAGGGATACATGTATTTGGAACTCTAAATCAAACACGGTTTGTGCTAGCTCTTTGAAACTTGACACAATAAAGCAGTTTCAAGTTCTATCTCTATGCTTTGTTTGCTGTTGATGTAGCCCTAAGCAGAGACTGGCGAAAATCACTTACATGGAAAGGGGTTGCCAAGCTCCCAAAAATCTACGAGTTGCCTGAAATCTCAGCAAACATTTTTTTCACCCAATCTTGATGATTCTTTCAGGTAATGATCAGTACACCAAAACCACTTGGCTCACCAAATTTCGTTCTTCTAGGATACACCGTTCGTTTGCAGTAACCGTTTACAATTTTAGGTTTCACTCTGTTTTCTCCTATAGGGATACATGTATTTGGAACTCTAAATCAAACACGGTTTGTGCTAGCTCTTTGAAACTTGACACAATAAAGCAGTTTCAAGTTCTATCTCTATGCTTTGTTTGCTGTTGATGTAGCCCTAAGCAGAGACTGGCGAAAATCACTTTCATGGAAATGGGTTGCCAAGCTTCCAAAAAACTACGAGTTGCCTAAAATCTCAGCAAACATTTTTTCACCCAATCTTGATGATTCTTTCAGGTAATGATCAGTACACCAAAACCACTTGGCTCACCAAATTTCGTTCTTCTAGGTTAAACCGTTCGTTTGCAGTAACCGTTTTTATTTTTAGGTTTCACTCTGTTTTCTCCTATAGGGATACATGTATTTGGAACTCTAAAATAAACACGGTTTGTGCTAGCTTTTTGAAACTTGACACAATAAAGCAGTTTCAAGTTCTATCTCTATGCTTTGTTTGCTGTTGATGTAGCCCTAAGCAGAGACTGGCGAAAATCACTTTCATGGAAAGGGGTTGCCAAGCTTCCAAAAAACTACGAGTTTCCTGAAATCTCAGCAAACATTTTTTCACCCAATCTTGATGATTCTTTCAGGTAATGATCAGTACACCAAAACAACTTGGCTCACCAAATTTCGTTCTTCTAAGTTAAACCGTTCGTTTGCAGTAACCGTTTTCATTTTTAGGTTTCACTCTGTTTTCTCCTATAGGGATACACGTATTTGGAACTCTAAATCAAACACGGTTTGTGCTAGCTCTTTGAAACTTGACACAATAAAGCAGTTTCAAGTTCTCTCTCTATGGTTTGTTTGCTGTTGATGTAGCCCTAAGCAGAGACTGTCGAAAATCATTTTCCTGGAAATGGGTTGCCAAGCTTCCAAAAAACTACAAGTTGCCTGAAATCTCAGCCAACATTTTTTCACCCAATCTTGATGATTCTTTCAGGTAATGATCAGTACACCAAAACAACTTGGCTCACCAAATTTCGTTCTTCTAGGTTAAACCGTTCGTTTGCAGTAACCGTTTTCATTTTTAGGTTTTACTCTGTTTTCTCCTATAGGGATACATGTATTTGGAACTCTAAACCAAACACGGTTTGTGCTAGCTCTCTGAAACTTAACACAATAAAACAGTTTCAAGTTCTATCTCTATGCTTTGTTTGCTGTTGATGTAGCCCTAAGCAGAGACTGGCGTTAATCACTTTCATGGAAAGGATTGCCAAGCTTCCAAAAAACTACGTGTTGCCTGAAATCTCAGCAAACATTTTTTCACCCAATCTTGATGATTCTTTCAGGTAATGATCAGTACACAAAAACCACTTGATTCACCAAATTTCGTTCTTCTAGGTTAAACCGTTTGTTTGCAGTAACCGTTTTCATTTTTAGGTTTCACTCTGTTTTCTCCTATAGGGATACATGTATTTAGAACTCTAAAACAAACACGGTTTGTGCTAGCTCTTTGAAACTTGACACAATAAAGCAGTTTCAAGTTCTATCTCTATGCTTTGTTTGCTGTTGATGTAGCCCTAAGCAGAGAGTGGCGAAAATCACTTTCATGGAAAGGGGTTGCCAAGATACCAAAAAACTACCAGTTGCCTGAAATCTCAGCAGACATTTTCTCACCCAATCTTGATGATTCTTTCAGGTAATGATCAGTACACCAAAACCACTTGGCTCACCAAATTTCGTTCTTCTAGGTTAAACCGTTCGTTTGCATTAAACGTTTTCATTTTTAGGTTTCACTCTGTTTTCTCCTATAGGGATATATGTATTTGGAACTCTAAATCAAACACGGTTTGTGCTAGCTCTTTGAAACTTGACACAACAAAGCAGTTTCACGTTCTATCTCTATGCTTTGTTTGCTGTTGATGTAGCCCTAAGTAGAGACTGGCGAACTTTCATGGAAAGGGGTTGCCAAGCTTCCAAAAAACTACGAGTTGCCTGAAATCTCAGCAAACATTTTTTCACCCAATCTTGATGATTCTTTCAGGTAATGATCAGTACACCAAATCCACTTGGCTCACCAAATTTCGTTCTTTTAGGTTAAACCGTTCGTTTGCAGTAACCGTTTTCATTTTTAGGTTTCCCTTTGTTTTCTCCTATAGGGATACATGTATTTGGAACTCTAAATCAAACACGGTTTGTGCTAGCTCTTTGAAACTTGACACAATAAAGCAATTTCAAGTTCTATCTCTATGCTTTGTTTGCTGTTGATGTAGCCCTAAGCAGAGACTGGCGAAAATCACTTTCATGGAAAGGGGTTGCCAAGCTTCCAAAAAACTACGAGTTGCCTGAAATCTCAGCAAACATTTTTTCACCCAATCGTATTGATTCTTTCAGGTAATGATCAGTACACCAAAACCACTTGGCTCACCAAATTTCGTTCTTCTAGGTTAAACCGTTCGTTTGCAGTAAACGTTTTCATTTTTAGGTTTCACTCTGTTTTCTCCTATAGGGATACATGTATTTGGAACTCTAAATCAAACATGGTTTGTGCTAGCTCTTTGAAACTTGACACAATAAAGCAGTTTCAAGTTCTATCTCTATGCTTTGTTTGCTGTTGATGTAGCCCTAAGTAGAGACTGGCGAACTTTCATGGAAAGGGGTTGCCAAGCTTCCAAAAAACTACGAGTTGCCTGAAATCTCAGCAAACATTTTTTCACCCAATCTTGATGATTCTTTCAGGTAATGATCAGTACACCAAATCCACTTGGCTCACCAAATTTCGTTCTTCTATGTTAAACCGTTCGTTTGCAGTAACCGTTTTCATTTTTAGGTTTCCCTTTGTTTTCTCCTATAGGGATACATGTATTTGGAACTCTAAATCAAACACGGTTTGTGCTAGCTCTTTGAAACTTGACACAATAAAGCAGTTTCAAGTTCTATCTCTATGCTTTGTTTGCTGTTGATGTAGCCCTAAGCAGAGACTGACGAAAATCACTTTCATGGAAAGGGGTTGCCAAGCTTCCAAAAAACTACGAGTTGCCTGAAATCTCAGCAAACATTTTTTCACCCAACCTTGATGATTCTTTCAGGTAATGATCAGTACACCAAAACCACTTGGCTCACCAAATTTCGTTCTTCTAGGTTAAACCGTTCGTTTGCAGTAACCGTTTTAATTTTTAGGTTTCACTCTGTTTTTTCCTATAGGGATACATGTATTTGGAACTCTAAATCAAACACGGTTTGTGCTAGCTCTTTGAAACTTGACACAATAAAGCAGTCTCAAGTTCTATCTCTATGGTTTGTTTGCTGTTGATGTAGCCCTAAGCAGAGACTGGCGAAAATCTCTTTCATGGAAAGGGATTGCCAAGCTTCCAAAAAACTACGAGTTGTCTGAAATCTCAGCAAACATTTTTTCACCCAATCTTGATGATTCTTTCAGGTAATGATCAGTACACCAAAACCACTTGGCTCACCAAATTTCGTTCTTCTAGGTTAAACCGTTCGTTTGCATTAAACGTTTTCATTTTTAGGTTTCACTCTGTTTTCTCCTATAGGGATATATGTATTTGGAACTCTAAATCAAACACGGTTTGTGCTAGCTCTTTGAAACTTGACACAACAAAGCAGTTTCACGTTCTATCTCTATGCTTTGTTTGCTGTTGATGTAGCCCTAAGTAGAGACTGGCGAACTTTCATGGAAAGGGGTTGCCAAGCTTCCAAAAAACTACGAGTTGCCTGAAATCTCAGCAAACATTTTTTCACCCAATCTTGATGATTCTTTCAGGTAATGATCAGTACACCAAATCCACTTGGCTCACCAAATTTCGTTCTTCTAGGTTAAACCGTTCGTTTGCAGTAACCGTTTTCATTTTTAGGTTTCCCTTTGTTTTCTCCTATAGGGATACATGTATTTGGAACTCTAAATCAAACACGGTTTGTGCTAGCTCTTTGAAACTTGACACAATAAAGCAGTTTCAAGTTCTATCTCTATGCTTTGTTTGCTGTTGATGTAGCCCTAAGCAGAGACTGGCGAAAATCACTTTCATGGAAAGGGGTTGCCAAGCTTCCAAAAAACTACGAGTTGCCTGAAATCTCAGCAAACATTTTTTCACCCAACCTTGATGATTCTTTCAGGTAATGATCAGTACACCAAAACCACTTGGCTCACCAAATTTCGTTCTTCTAGGTTAAACCGTTCGTTTGCAGTAACCGTTTTCATTTTTAGGTTTCACTCTGTTTTTTCCTATAGGGATACATGTATTTGGAACTCTAAATCAAACACGGTTTGTGCTAGCTCTTTGAAACTTGACACAATAAAGCAGTCTCAAGTTCTATCTCTATGGTTTGTTTGCTGTTGATGTAGCCCTAAGCAGAGACTGGCGAAAATCTCTTTCATGGAAAGGGATTGCCAAGCTTCCAAAAAACTACGAGTTGTCTGAAATCTCAGCAAACATTTTTTCACCCAATCTTGATGATTCTTTCAGGTAATGATCAGTACACCAAAACCACTTGGCTCACCAAATTTCGTTCTTCTAGGTTAAACCGTTCGTTTGCATTAAACGTTTTCATTTTTAGGTTTCACTCTGTTTTCTCCTATAGGGATATATGTATTTGGAACTCTAAATCAAACACGGTTTGTGCTAGCTCTTTGAAACTTGACACAACAAAGCAGTTTCACGTTCTATCTCTATGCTTTGTTTGCTGTTGATGTAGCCCTAAGTAGAGACTGGCGAACTTTCATGGAAAGGGGTTGCCAAGCTTCCAAAAAACTACGAGTTGCCTGAAATCTCAGCAAACATTTTTTCACCCAATCTTGATGATTCTTTCAGGTAATGATCAGTACACCAAATCCACTTGGCTCACCAAATTTCGTTCTTCTAGGTTAAACCGTTCGTTTGCAGTAACCGTTTTCATTTTTAGGTTTCCCTTTGTTTTCTCCTATAGGGATACATGTATTTGGAACTCTAAATCAAACACGGTTTGTGCTAGCTCTTTGAAACTTGACACAATAAAGCAGTTTCAAGTTCTATCTCTATGCTTTGTTTGCTGTTGATGTAGCCCTAAGCAGAGACTGGCGAAAATCACTTTCATGGAAAGGGGTTGCCAAGCTTCCAAAAAACTACGAGTTGCCTGAAATCTCAGCAAACATTTTTTCACCCAATCTTGATGATTCTTTCAGGTAATGATCAGTACACCAAAACTACTTGGCTCACCAAATTTCATTCTTCTAGGTTACACCGTTCGTTTGCAGTAACCGTTTTCATTTTTAAGTTTCACTCTGTTTTCTCCTATAGGGATACATGTATTTGGAACTCTAAATCAAACACGGTTTTTGCTAGCTCTTTGAAACTTGACACAATAAAGCAGTTTCAAGTTCTATCTCTACGCTTTGTTTGCTGTTGATGTAGCCCTAAGCAGGGACTGGCGAAAATCACTTTCATGGAAAGGGTTTGCCAAGATTCCAAAAAACTACGAGTTGCCTGAAATCTCAGCAAACATTTTTTCACCCAATCGTATTGATTCTTTCAGGTAATGATCAGTACACCAAAACCACTTGGCTCAAAAAATTTCGTTCTTCTAGGTTAAACCGTTCGTTTGCAGTAAACGTTTTCATTTTTAGGTTTCACTCTGTTTTCTCCTATAGGGATA
Source organism: Ictidomys tridecemlineatus (assembly GCF_052094955.1). Classification (NCBI taxonomy): domain Eukaryota; kingdom Metazoa; phylum Chordata; class Mammalia; order Rodentia; family Sciuridae; genus Ictidomys; species Ictidomys tridecemlineatus. The sequence continues at coordinate 109,435 of NW_027521166.1, read as the reverse complement.
CATGTATTTGGAACTCTAAATCAAACACGGTTTGTGCTAGCTCTTTGAAACTTGACACAATAAAGCAGTTTCAAGTTCTATCTCTATGCTTTGTTTGCTGTTGATGTAGCCCTAAGTCGAGACTGGTGAACTTTCATGGAAAGGGGTTGCCAAGCTTCCAAAAAACTATGAGTTGCCTGAAATCTCAGCAAACATTTTTTTACCCAATCTTGATGATTCTTTCAGGTAATGATCAGTACACCAAAACCACTTGGCTCACCAAATTTCGTTCTTCTAGGTTAAACCGTTCGTTTGCAGTAACCGTTTTCATTTTTAGGTTTCACTCTGTTTTCTCCTATAGGGATACATGTATTTGGAACTCTAAATCAAACACGGTTTGTGCTAGCTTTTTGAAACTTGACACAATAAAGCAGTTTCAAGTTCTGTCTCTATGGTTTGTTTGCTGTTGATGTAGCCCTAAGCAGAGACTGGCGAAAATCACTTTCATGGAAATGGGTTGCCAAGATTCCAAAAAACTACGAGTTGCCTGAAATCTCAGCAGACATTTTTTCACCCAATCTTGATGATTCTTTCAGGTAATGATCAGTACACCAAAACCACTTGGCTCACCAAATTTCGTTCTTCTAGGTTAAACCGTTCGTTTGCATTAAACGTTTTCATTTTTAGGTTTCACTCTGTTTTCTCCTATAGGGATACATGTATTTGGAACTCTAAATCAAACACGGTTTGTGCTAGCTCTTTGAAACTTGACACAACAAAGCAGTTTCACGTTCTATCTCTATGCTTTGTTTGCTGTTGATGTAGCCCTAAGTAGAGACTGGCGAACTTTCATGGAAAGGGGTTGCCAAGCTTCCAAAAAACTACGAGTTCCCTGAAATCTCAGCAAACATTTTTTCACCCAAACTTGATGATTCTTTCAGGTAATGATCAGTACACCAAATGACTTGGCTCACCAAATTTCGTTCTTCTAGGTTAAACCGTTCGTTTGCATTAACCGTTTTAATTTTTAGGTTTCCCTTTGTTTTCTCCTATAGGGATACATGTATTTGGAACTCTAAATCAAACACGGTTTGTGCTAGCTCTTTGAAACTTGACACAATAAAGCAGTTTCAAGTTCTATCTCTATGCTTTGTTTGCTGTTGATGTAGCCCTAAACAGAGACTGGCGAAAATCACTTTCATGGAAAGGGGTTGCCAAGCTTCCAAAAATCTACGAGTTTCCTGAAATCTCAGCAAACATTTTTTCACCCAATCTTGATGATTCTTTCAGGTAATGATCAGTACACCAAAACCACTTGGCTCACCAAATTTCGTTCTTCTAGGATATACCGTTCGTTTGCAGTAACCGTTTACATTTTTAGGTTTCACTCTGTTTTCTCCTATAGGGATACATGTATTTGGAACTCTAAATCAAACACGGTTTGTGCTAGCTCTTTGAAACTTGACACAATAAACAGTTTCAAGTTCTATCTCTATGGTTTGTTTGCTGTTGATGTAGCCCTAAGCAGAGACTGGCGAAAATCACTTTCATGGATAGGGGTTGCCAAGCTTTCAAAAAACTACGAGTTGCCTGAAATCTCAGCAAACATTTTTTCACCCAATCTTGATGATTCTGTCAGGTAATGATCAGTACACCAAAACCACTTGGCTCACCAAATTTCGTTCTTCTAGGTTAAACCGTTAGTTTGCAGTAACCGTTTTCATTTTTAGGTTTCCCTTTGTTTTCTCCTATAGGGATACATGTATTTGGAACTCTAAATCAAACACGGTTTGTGCTAGCTCTTTGAAACTTGACACAATAAAGCAGTTTCAAGTTCTATCTCTATGCTTTGTTTGCTGTTGATGTAGCCCTAAGCAGAGACTGGCGAAAATCACTTTCATGGAAAGGGGTTGCCAAGCTTCCAAAAATCTACGAGTTGCCTGAAATCTCAGCAAACATTTTTTCACCCAATCTTGATGATTCTTTCAGGTATTGATCAGTACACCAAAACCACTTGGCTCACCAAATTTCGTTCTTCTAGGATACACCGTTCGTTTGCAGTAACCGTTTACAATTTTAGGTTTCACTCTGTTTTCTCCTATAGGGATACATGTATTTGGAACTCTAAATCAAACACGGTTTGTGCTAGCTCTTTGAAACTTGACACAATAAACAGTTTCAAGTTCTATCTCTATGGTTTGTTTGCTGTTGATGTAGCCCTAAGCAGAGACTGGCGAAAATCACTTTCATGGAAATGGGTTGCCAAGCTTCCAAAAAACTACGAGTTGCCTGAAATCTCAGCAAACATTTTTTCACCCAATCTTGATGATTCTCTCAGGTAATGATCAGTACACCAAAACCACTTGGCTCACCAAATTTCGTTCTTCTAGGTTACACCGTTCGTTTGCAGTAACCGTTTTCATTTTTAGGTTTCACTTTGTTTTCTCCTATAGGGATACATGTATTTGAACTCTAAATCAAACACGGTTTGTGCTAGCTCTTTGAAACTTGACACAATAAAGCAGTCTCAAGTTCTATCTCTATGGTTTGTTTGCTGTTGATGTAGCCCTATGCAGAGACTGGCGAAAATCTCTTTCATGGAAAGGGATTGCCAAGCTTCCAAAAAACTACGAGTTGTCTGAAATCTCAGCAAACATTTTTTCACCCAATCTTGATGATTCTGTCAGGTAATGATCAGTACACCAAAACCACTTGGCTCACCAAATTTCGTTCTTCTAGGTTAAACCGTTCGTTTGCAGTAACCGTTTTCATTTTTAGGTTTCCCTTTGTTTTCTCCTATAGGGATACATGTATTTGGAACTCTAAATCAAACACGGTTTCTGCTAGCTCTTTGAAACTTGACACAATAAAGCAGTTTCAAGTTCTATCTCTATGCTTTGTTTGCTGTTGATGTAGCCCTAAGCAGAGACTGGCGAAAATAACTTTCATGGAAAGGGGTTGCCAAGCTTCCAAAAAACTACGAGTTGCCTGAAATCTCAGCAAACATTTTTTCACCCAATCTTGATGATTCTTTCAGGTAATGATCAGTACACCAAAACCACTTGGCTCACCAAATTTCATTCTTCTAGGTTACACCGTTCGTTTGCAGTAACCGTTTTCATTTTTATGTTTCACTCTGTTTTCTCCTATAGGGATACATGTATTTGGAACTCTAAATCAAACACGGTTTGTGCTAGCTCTTTGAAACTTGACACAATAAAGCAGTTTCAAGTTCTATCTCTACGCTTTGTTTGCTGTTGATGTAGCCCTAAGCAGAGACTGGCGAAAATCACTTTCATGGAAAGGGGTTGCCAAGCTTCCAAAAAACTACGAGTTGCCTGAAATCTCAGCAAACATTTTTTCACCCAATCGTATTGATTCTTTCAGGTAATGATCAGTACACCAAAACCACTTGGCTCAAAAAATTTCGTTCTTCTAGGTTAAACCGTTCGTTTGCAGTAAACGTTTTCATTTTTAGGTTTCACTCTGTTTTCTCCTATAGGGATACATGTATTTGGAACTCTAAATCAAACACGGTTTGTGCTAGCTCTTTGAAACTTGACACAATAAAGCAGTTTCAAGTTCTATCTCTATGCTTTGTTTGCTGTTGATGTAGCCCTAAGTAGAGACTGGCGAACTTTCATGGAAAGGGGTTGCCAAGCTTCCAAAAAACTATGAGTTGCCTGAAATCTCAGCAAACATTTTTTCACCCAATCGTATTGATTCTTTCAGGTAATGATCAGTACACCAAAACCACTTGGCTCACCAAATTTCGTTCTTCTAGGTTAAACCGTTCGTTTGCAGTAACCGTTTTCATTTTTAGGTTTCACTCTGTTTTCTCCTATAGGGATACATGTATTTGGAACTCTAAATCAAACACGGTTTGTGCTAGCTCTTTGAAACTTGACACAATAAAGCAGTTTCAAGTTCTATCTCTATGCTTTGTTTGCTGTTGATGTAGTCATAAGCAGAAACTGGCGAAAATCACTTTCATGGAAAGGGGTTGCCAAGCTTCCAAAAAAACTAGGAGTTGCCTGAAATCTCAGCAAACATTTTTTCACCCAATCTTGATGATTCTTTCAGGTAATGATCAGTACACCAAAACCATTTGGCTCACCAAATTTCGGTCTTCTATGTTAAACCGTTCGTTTGCAGTAACCGTTTTCATTTTTAGGTTTCACTCTGTTTTCTCCTATAGGGATACATGTATTTGGAACTCTAAATCAAACACGGTTTGTGCTAGCTCTTTGAAACTTGACACAATAAAGCAGTTTCCAGTTCTATCTCTGGTTTGTTTGCTGTTGATGTAGCCCTAAGCAGAGACTGGCGAAAATCACTTTCATGGATAGGGGTTGCCAAGCTTTCAAAAAACTACGAGTTGCCTGAAATCTCAGCAAACATTTTTTCACCCAATCTTGATGATTCTTTCAGGTAATGATCAGTACACCAAAACCACTTGGCTCACCAAATTTCGTTCTTCTAGATTAAACCTTTCGTTTGCGGTAACCGTTTTCATTTTTAGGTTTCACTCTGTTTTCTCCTATAGGGATACATGTATTTGGAACTCTAAATCAAACACGGTTTGTGCTAGCTCTTTGAAACTTGACACAATAAAGCAGTTTCAAGTTCTATCTCTATGCTTTGTTTGCTGTTGATGTAGCCCTAAGCAGAGACTGGCAAAAAGCACTTTCATGGAAAGGGGTTGCCAAGCTTCCAAAAAACTACGAGTTGCCTGAAATCTCAGCAAACATTTTTTCACCCAATCTTGATGATTCTTTCAGGTAATGATCAGTACACCAAAACCACTTGGCTCACCAAATTTCGTTCTTCTAGGTTAAACCGTTCGTTTGCAGTAACCGTTTTCATTTTTAGGTTTCACTCTGTTTGCTCCTATAGGGATACATGTATTTGGAACTCTAAATCAAACACGGTTTGTGCTAGCTCTTTAAAACTTGACGCAATAAAGCAGTTTCAAGTTCTATCTCTATGCTTTGTTTGCTGTTGATGTAGCCCTAAGCAGAGACTGGCGAAAATCACTTTCATGGAAAGGGGTTGCCAAGCTTCCAAAAAACTACGATTTGCCTGAAATCTGAGCATACATTTTTTCACCCAATCTTGATGATTCTTTCAGGTAATGATCAGTACACCAAAGCCACTTGGCTCACCAAATATCGTTCTTCTAGGTTAAACCGTTCGTTTGCAGTAACCGTTTTCATTTTTAGGTTTCACTCTGTTTTCTACTATAGGGATATATGTATTTGGAACTCTAAATCAAACACGGTTTGTTCTAGCTCTTTGAAACTTGACACAATAAAGCAGTTTCCAGTTGTATCTCTATGGTTTATTTGCTGTTGATGTAGCCCTAAGCAGAGACTGGCGAAAATCACTTTCATGGAAAGGGGTTGCCAAGCTTCCAATAAACTACGAGTTGCCTGAAATCTCAGCAAACATTTTTTCACCCAATCTTGATGATTCTTTCAGGTAATGATCAGTACACCAAAACCACTTGGCTCACCAAATTTCGTTATTCTAGGTTAAACCGTTCGTTTGCAGTGACCGTTTTCATTTTTAGGTTTCACTCTGTTTTCTCCTATAGAAATACATGTATTTGGAACTCTAAATTAAACACGGTTTGTGCTAGCTCTTTGAAACTTGACACAATAAAGCAGTTTCAAGTTCTATCCCTATGGTTTGTTTGCTGTTGATGTAGCCCTAAGCAGAGACTGGCGAAAATCACTTTCATGGAAAGGGGTTGCCAAGCTTCCAAAAAAACTACGAGTTGCCTGAAATATCAGCAAACCTGCTTTCACCCAATCTTGATGATTCTTTCAGGTAATGATCAGTACACCAAAACCACTTGGCTCACCAAATTTCGTTCTTCTAGGTTAAACCGTTCGTTTGCAGTAAACGTTTTAATTTTTAGTTTTCACTCTGTTTTCTCCTCTAGGGATACATATATTTGGAACTCTAAATCAAACACGGTTTGTGCTAGCTCTTTGAAACTTGACACAAAAAAGCAGTTTCCAGTTCTGTCTCTATGGTTTGTTTGCTGTTGATGTAGCCCTAAGCAGAGACTGGCGAAAATCACTTTCATGGAAAGGGGTTGCCAAGCTTCCTTAAAACTACGAGTTGCCTGAAATCTCAGCAAACATTTTTTCACCCAATCTTGATGATTCTTTCAGGTAATGATCCGTACACCAAAACCACTTGGCTCACCAAATTTCGTTCTTCTAGGTTAAATCGTTCGTTTGCAGTAACCGTTTTCATTTTTAGGTTTCACTCTGTTTTCTCCTATAGGGATACATGTATTTGGAACTCTAAATCAAACACGGTTTGTGCTAGCTCGTTGAAACTTGACACAATAAAGCAGTTTCACGTTCTATCTCTATGGTTTCTTTGCTGTTGATGTAGCCCTAAGCAGAGACTGGCGAAAATCACTTTCATGGAAAGGGGTTGCCAAGCTTCCAAAAAACTACGAGTTGTCTGAAATCTCAGCAAACATTTTTTCACCCAATCTTGATGATTCTTTCCGGTAATGATCAGTACACCAAAACCACTTGGCTCACCAAATTTCGTTATTCTAGGTTAAACCGTTCGTTTGCAGTAACCGTTTTCATTTTTAGGTTTCACTCTGTTTTCTCCTATAGGGATATATGTATTTGGAACTCTAAATCAAACACGGTTTGTGCTAGCTCTTTGAAACTTGACACAATAAAGCAGTTTTCAGTTCTATCTCTATGGTTTGTTTGCTGTTGATGTAGCCCTAAGCACAGACTGGCGAAAATCACTTTCATTGAAAGGGGTTGCCAAGCTTCCAAAAAACTACGAGTTGCCTGAAATCTCACCAAACATTTTTTCACCCAATCTTGATGATTCTTTCAGGTAATGATCAGTACACGAAAACCACTTGGCTCACCAAATTTCGTTCTTCTAGGTTAAACCGTTCGTTTGCAGTAACCGTTTTCATTTTTAGGTTTCACTCTGTTTTCTCCTATAGGGATACATGTATTTGGAACTCTATATCAAACACGGTTTGTGCTAGCTCTTTGAAACTTGACACAATAAAGCAGTTTCAAGTTCTATCTCTATGGTTTGATTGCTGTTGATGTAGCCCTAAGCAGAGACTGGCAAAAATCACTTTCATGGAAAGGGGTTGCCAAGCTTCCAAAAAACTACGAGTTGCCTGAAATCTCAGCAAACATTTTTTCACCCAATCTTGATGATTTTTTCAGGTAATGATCAGTACACCAAAACCACTTGGCTCACCAAATTTCGTTCTTCTAGGTTAAACCGTTCGTTTGCAGTAACCGTTTTCATTTTTAGGTTTCACTCTGTTTTCTCCTATAGGGATACATGTATTTGGAACTCTAAATCAAACACGGTTTGTGCTAGCTCTTTGAAACTTGACACAATAAAGCAATTTTCAGTTCTATATCTATGGTTTGTTTGCTGTTGATGTAGCCCTAAGCAGAGACTGGCAAAAATCACTTTCATGGAAAGGGGTTGCCAAGCTTCCAAAAAACTACGAGTTTCCTGAAATCTCAGCAAATATTTTTTCACCCAATCTTGATGATTCTTTCAGGTAATGATCAGTACACCATAACCACTTTGCTCACCAAATTTCGTTCTTCTAGGTTAAACCGTTCGTTTGCAGTAACCGTTTTCATTTTTAGGTTTCACTCTGTTTTCTCCTATAGGGATACATGTATTTGGAACTCTAAATCAAACACGGTTTGTGCTAGCTCGTTGAAACTTGACACAATAAAGCAGTTTCAAGTTCTATCTCTATGCTTTGTTTGCTGTTGATGTAGCCCTAAGCAGAGACTTGCGAAAATCACTTTCATGGAAAGGGGCTGCCAAGCTTCCAAAAAACTACGAGTTGCCTGAAATCTCAAAAACATTTTTTCACCCAATCATGATGATTCTTTCAGGTAATGATCAGTACACCAAAACCACTTGGCTCACCAAATTTCATTCTTCTAGGTTAAACCGTTCGTTTGCAGTATCCTGGGTAACTGCAGAATCCTCATTGTAGTTACCAGAGCCTTCTGCAGTGAGGGAAGCATGAGTCAAATAACAGCCTGTGCTACCCATAATTCTTGGGGACCTGCAACTTGCAGAGACCTCTGTGGAGAGGGCTGTACTGACAAAAAAATCAAACTATGCTACCAATTACTTTTGGTTGCCTGCTCTGCCAAGGAGCTTCTGGGGTGAAAATTGCAAGGGCAGAATATCAGACTTCAATGCTCAGAACTTCTGGGGATGCGTACATACCCTGTAACCCTGTAAGTCTCAGAGGTTTCTGTGGTGATTGCTCTATTGGTAGAGCACACTTCCTAGAATCTCCAAGGTACCAGAAAAAGCATGGAGTCTTCAGCTCCTGTGATCCTCAGCAGGACTGTGCAGGCACAACACTAGATTTTATTATCCAGAACCTTCAGGGACTACAGCTCCAAGAATTTTCTGTGGTGAGTGGGCAAACCATTGAACTGCATTACCCACAAAACCTAAGGGGGAGTTTTATTTTCAGAATTTTCTGCAGTGAGTAGGAAAAACACAGGACTATATTACCCACAAATATTGGTGCCAGCAGCTCTCAGGATCCTCTGTTGTGAGGACTGTTGGACTGAGGGCTTAACTACAGTATCCAGAGTCCTTGGTGAGATGTGTTCCCAGGTGAGTATGCAGCCTGCAATTCCCAGGGGCCTCCCAAGTTAGAGCTGTGCATTATGCAGGTCAGACTATACTACCTACAATTCCTGGGGACACACTGGTGAATGTGCTGCCTGCAATTCCAGGAGGCTTCCACACTGAGGTCTTCAGTACCAAGGCAAGCGTGTGGCCTTCAGTTCTCATTGCCCTTGCAGTAGGGACATGCAGGCAAAACACTTGCATACCTTATCCAAATCCTCAGGATGGATTGCAGGTTCCAGGATCTGCAATAGTGAGAACTGCTGGGTAGGAAGCTGAACTAAACTACCTAGAATTCTTGGAGGTGCCCTGTGTCCATGTATCCTAGATCTCTCAGAGGCTTTCACAGTGAGGGCTATGGAGTCAGAAGGCAAGACTATACTACCCAGAATTCCTAAGGGCCTGCAGTTCCCACACACCTTTCTTTTGAGTACTGCTGGGGTAAGTTTTGTATTGCATGACACAGACTCCTCTAGGCAGGAGGAGTCTAGGCAGGCTTGTGCTACACAGATCCCAGAGCTTTGATGGTGAAGTCCACTTAGGTAGGATGGACTGCACTACCCAGAATAATCAATGGCCCACAGCTCTCAGAGACCTCTGGGTCAGGGCTGACTGAGTAGAACTGACTACAATATTCAGAATTCCTGGGGGCACCGAGCTCTAAGTAGTCACTGTACAGTTGAACATAGAACCAGGCTACAATACCCATGATCCTTTGGGGATTGCAGCTCCCAAAATCCACTGTAGTGATGCTGCATGGGCAGAACACCAGACTGCACTGTCCAGAATCCCTAGGTATGCCTCTGACTGTGTAGCCTGAAATTTCTAGAGACCGCTGCAGTGGGGGCTGCATTGTAGAAGACTGGATTACACTACTCAAAATCTTTGGTGTGGTTATGAGGGTGAATGTGCTACTTGAAGCCCACATAGGATTCTGGTTTGAGGGCTGAATGGGGAAGAATGCCAGCCTACACTGTTCAGAATCACTAGGGGTGCCTGAGTAGGCTGCAGCTCACGGAGACCTCTGCAGTGTGTTGTGTTGTAGAATACAAGACTGCATTACCCAGAATCCTGGGGGTATGAAGGTGAATGTGCTACTTGCAGCCCCTGGGCTTCTAGGGTGAGGGCTGCATGAATACAACACCAGAGTCCACTGTCAGTGTCCTCCAGGATGCCTGGGCCAGCACATGGCACACAGCTTCCATGGTCCTAAAGGGCAAATACTGTGTGGTCAGAGCACCAGATACACTGTCCAGAATCTCTGAGAACCCTGAATTTGCATAGCCTACAGCTCCCAGGAGCATCCATGGTGAGAGCTGAACAGGCAAGACAGAGTGAATTACCTAGAATGCTCTCAGAGGCTACTGGGAACTTGGTCTGAACTCAGGTTCTTCTGCTCTCCTACAGTGGTCACCTTGGACTGGGAATTATCAGATTGTCTTAAAATCCCTGATTCTAAAACAGAGCAGTCCCTGGCTAAGTCACTCTTGTCTCAAAGACTACATGTCCCAGAAGCCTCTGTGGTGGTCTGTTTCTGACCTCTGTCCTTGAACGTGTGAGTGAAGGTCTAGACTCCTTGTAGCTGCCTTCCTCTGTGCTGCTGCCTGCCTGGCTCAGGCTGCTACAGCACTTGGCCTGGTGGGGTGCAAGGAGAGGGGTCTCCTGGACTCCATTTCTCCTCTCCTGAGATTCCACTCCTCATGGTTCCACAGCCAGACCTATTTACAGCAGTGAGAACTAATTTTATTCAGTAACTGCCAAGGGTGGAAGAAGGCACTGACTTTCATCAGGGAGCTGGAAGAGGCCCTGCCTTTGAGCCATGAGCAGCTCCTGCACTGCCTGTGGCCAATGGGGCGTGGTCAACAAGGGGCAGGGCCTTGCCATCATCTTCAATGATACCTCCTTCAGTGTGAGGAGCTGGCTTCCCCCTCAGGATCAACCCAGGAGAGCCCTAGCTTCCAAGACAGATTTCCCTTCTCAGAGCAGATTGAGAGAGACACCCAGGTTGGGGACCCTCATGGTCCCGCCTCCAGGGGGAGCTTCCTTGTACTCAGAACAGCCTCAGGGGACTCTTGGCTTAGAAACTTTTGTGAGTCTTGTCTTTAGGGATGCCTAGGGCTCCTTTCTCTTTAGAGCAGCCTGAGGGGGATGCCCCTTTTGGGCACCCTTGTGTGTCACATTTCTAGGGTCGCCTAGGCTTTCCTTCTCCTCAGAGCAGCCTGATGAAGATCCCAGGGTTGGTGACCATTGTGGGTCTTGTCTCTAAGATCACCAGGAAGCCCTTTCTCCTCAGAGCAGCCTGAGGTAGAAGCCTGGTGTGTGGACTCTCATGGGTCACATCTCTAGGGACACCTTCTTAGAGCACCCTGAGGGAGATGCCAGGCCTTGGGACCCTCATGGGTCATTTCTCTAAGTAGACCCATGGTTCATATCTCCTCAGAGTGGTCTGAGTGAGACACCAGTGTGGGGACCCTACTGGGTCTCATCTGTTGGGCAAGTCACAGCTTGTAGGGGCATGCTGCAACATGTGGTGCCACAGTCCGGCTGGGCACAAAATAACCCAGCCGTCAGGAGGCACTTGTAGGTACAAACAGGAAGTCCTTTATTGCCCGAACTCCGAGAACGCCACCCACAGTGCCATTCCAGGAACACCACCAACTGGAAATCCCTCCTCAACCAACACAAACTCAACAGGAATCCCCAGGAGACCTCCAAAGGAGCAGAGCGCCCTGGGCAACCTAGGCAGATAGCAGGGGTCTATATACAGCTGAATATGCAGCTTAATTTAGTCATTATCATCTCAATGGCTCACTGGCATCACCTCTCAAGCACTTCCTCTGGAAAAATGCTAGACATCATCCCCACTGTAATGTGGCTCTCAACATCTCCCCCCTGACAGATTATGCTAATGTCTTATTTATGTTAGTGGGTTTTCCACACTGTGGGAAAAGGAGCAGTTTTAGAGATGTCCCTTCCTGAGATTGTTACAGAAAGACATGAAAGCCTGTTCTCTCCCATAAGGTAGCTATGAATCTTTATGCATGTAATAGATTTTGGAGAGTCCCACACCATTCCTGCTACTGAGAAATTGTGGAAATAGATCATGTAGGAATGACCAGTCCATTCTACTAGTGTCAGGTAACCTAGTGGAGACTCAGGTGAGGTCTAACTTCCACCTTAAATCTTCTTTGATTTCTTTTTTTGGCAGAAGAAAGATGGTCCAAATTTAGGTATCCAAGCTAGGAGAGAAAGTGCAGCTCATCAGTGCTCTCACAATCAAACCTGACAGCAACAGGTCTCCAGAGACTGCAGACAAAGATGAGCACTGGGCTGGCTTCTGAATATTTCACAAAGGTTTCATCAGTTTGCTTGCTCCCACATAGGGAGTGGGAAAGGTGTTTCAGCAGCACTGATGGAACCAAGTGAGGGATGCCTGAGCACAACAAGATGACGCTGATGCACTTTGCTTCCTTTTAGAAAAAGCCCCTTTTGTACCTGATTTGTAATCTGCTCTATTAAGATTTTTGTTTTTATGTAGGGTGCTTAACTTTTGGCAGGGAGATAATTAATTGGTATTAGCAGATGCATTTACCTCCATTATGGACTTAACTAAGGCACTAGACTGTGTGGTCTGTGACCCCTCCTCTAACAAGTGTGGAAGACCAATGAAACCTCCCTTGGATTCTTTTGGTTGGGAAACAAACTAGAATGAAAGGCCTTGTCCATGATCTATGGTAACACTCTTTTAGCACCATCTTATCTTGTAGCAGGCACTCCCAGATGAAGCTTATTGTACATCTCTCAGAATGTTAAGGATTTTTAATATCCAGTTTCTATGCTATTGTCACCTGGCTGCTTAAACTCTTTCCATCTAAATATACATAATGCTAAATTGTGCTATGATGTGAGTATCTCTGGAACTGAAAATGTTTCAGATTTTCAGATTTTGTAATATTTGTAATATATATATATATATATATATATATATATATATATATATGAGAGAGAGAGAGAGAGAGAGAGAGAGAGAGAGAGAGAGAGATGTCTTGGATACTAGTAGTCAAGTCTCAACATGAAACTTATTTATGTTTCATATATAACCTATACACATATATGAAAGTTGTTGTAGGAGAGGACAATTTTTTCCCTATTGTTTTGTTTTTTGCTGTTTTGGGCCTTGAACTGAGGATCTTGCATGGAGTAGGCAAGCACTCTGCCTTGAGCTACATGCCCAGCCCCTGAAAATAATCTTATGCAATACTTTTAGCAACTTTTTTTTGGTAGATGCTTTGGATTGACCCCAAAATGCTTAACTACTGAGCGGCATCCCCAACCCTTTTTATGTTTTATTTAGAGACTGGGACTCACTAAGTTCCTTAGGGTGTCACTAAATTCCTGAGACTTGCCTTGAGCTCATAATTCTTCTGCCTCAGCCTCCTGAGTTGCAGGAATTTACAGTAATTAATGGGTCACCATGCTGGATACACCCTCATTTTGACTGCAACCCATAACAGGAGGTCATATGTGAAATTTTTTACCTTTGTCATATCTTACTGGCACTCAAACTTTTCAGATTTGGGAGTATTTCAGATTTTTTAATTAGGAATGTTCAACATGTTGAACATATTCCAGTGGGATTTCTATTTGAAAACTTAATGTAACCTTGATTCACTTCACTTGTCTATGGACATCTCAGTCCAAGCCTTGAATTTCACATAATCACTATGCTACTTAATTCTCAAATATTTCTCTTAAATGAAATATATAGAAATTGCCCTACAAGGTGACCCTTGATACTAATACTTGGGTATTAGATTTTATCATACTAAACCACATGGTTGTTACAGAATGAATACAGAGTTTCATGCTAAAGACATCAGCACTGCCAAAATTTTCAGAATTCCTTGGAGACCAAATTGAGAAAGCTTCCCAACTAAGGCAGCTGTCTTCTTACCAGGAATCTCTAGTGTTGAAAGTAGATTTTTATACTTTGGGATAATTGTGGGAATGTGTAATGTAATACTTTTTTAATGATTTTTAATTTATGAAAAATGCATCTAATATTTATTGAGTACTTCCTATGGACACTTGCTATGTATTTTCTCATGTACTCCTGGTGCCTGTCCTGGGAACATGAGTATTCATACATTAAGCCCATTTTACTGATAGGGAAAATGTCTAATTCTGAGCCCTAGAGAGCTAGTTAAGGCAGAATTCAAACTGAGACTTTTTGCAACCAAACTTGCTTTCTAAACCAGTATTCCATTGATCTTCCTCAGTGTTGGAGACTAAATTTGACCTCTCTTTGACTGTGAGAACAAAATGAAGTCCTTTAATTGGTAGAAATTCTCTAATCCTTTTGGCTGAAATATTGCCTTGAGAATGAAAAAGATACAGATCATCTGGTGGCACTGTTCTGTTTCTTAACTACCAGAAAGAAAATTGGAAGGGGTGAGTGTGGAGGAGTGCAGAGAGAGAGAATACTTTTAAAAGATAAAGTCTTTGGGGCTGGGGCCTTAGTTCAGTGGCAGAGCACTGGTCTAGCATTTATGAGGCCCTGAGTTAGAACCTTTGCAGCATATAAAAATGAAAATAAGAAAGAAATGCTGTTCATCTACAGCAACAACAAAATTTAAAATATTCAATCTTTGAAGTCTATATGGTCCTTGAGTTCTTTTTTGGTTAATTGAAATCAAATTCACTTAACAGTCACCCTCTTAAAATGTAAAATTGAGTGCTTTTTGGTATATTCACAGAGTTACACAACAATTACCACTATCTAATTCCACAAAATTGTTGTCACCCAGTAGGAAACTCTGTACCTATAGAACAATCATTCATTCCCTAGCTTTTTTACTGGGTTTGGGATATTTTATATAAATGGAATCATATTAAGTGGCCTTGTGTCTGCTTCTTGTAGTATAATGTTGTCCTGGTCTGTTTATATTGTAGCATGTATCAGTACTTCATTTCTTTTTTGGCTGAGTAAAATTCCATTGTATGGACACAGCCCATTTTATTTATCCAAGCATGTGTTGATTATTGTTTGAATTGTTTCCATATGGGGACTATTAAGAATAATACTGGTGAGAATATTATTGTGCAGGGTTTTGCAGATATGTTTTCTTCCCCTGAATATATGCCTAGGAATGAAATTGCTGGGTCATTGCCAGATGCACTGATTCTGCACTCAGGCCTGTAATCCCTTGTCATCCTGCCTGAGAGACTACCATGTCACACAGACACAGGTCGTTATCTCAACTTCCTTTGTTGTACTCAAGAAGATTAACCAGTTTACAAACCCCAGGAACCAATTTCTTAGTGTTCTTGTGGGATTTATATCTGTATGGGGTCCTCACTTACCCAACCTAGTCCTTGTGTTGAGCTATAGTCAAGCCTCACCTGCCACATTCTCAGCTCTCTGAGAAAGATTGGGTAGTGATCTGAGTTTGGTTTTCATTTGCAATGCTTTAGCTATTCTCTGTGGTGGCTCCTACTGCTTCTTTCTTTAGTGTCCCTAAGTATTGCTCCCTAATCCTTTTATTCTACTGATATATGCCTGGAATCATAATGTTTACTTAAAGAGCCTCTCCATTATTCAGAGAGGCAACAGGTCCTGTAGAATTCCCAGAGGAATAGAGTGCCTGGCTTCAAGATGCTGCAACATACCTGGCACCCAAGAATGGGTCTGTGGCAACAAAGCTGAGGAGTGGACACCTTTCCTTTGCTCCTGGCTGTTTCGCATTCTACAGCAGTTTGCTTTCTTTGCATTGCTGCATATAACCACTCCAACCTCCTGTGGTGGCTCTGCTGGTCACAGTGGAAAATTTTAACTCCCATGGGGTCAATGGCCTGTCAAGTACTTTTTATTGACAGCTTTTTTTTTTTTTTTTTTTTTTTTTTTTTTTTTTTTTTTTTTTTTTTTTTTGCTGTGTATCTCACTGGCTTGCTTACCAACACAAACTGGTTTTGGTTTCTTTCATACCCAAACCAGAACACATTTGGGTATCCTGAAATTTTATAGAGCATGCATTTTTTTGTTATATGAATCTCACCTACCTTGTTTTCTCTTATGAAGTAATGCAAATCTACTTTGTTCTAGTGGAGCTATTTTGGTAACATATAAGCAATTTTGGTTCAGTTTAGGGAATGAATTCAAGGTTTTCAAACTCAGTTTGAGCTTCATTTTATATCAGTGACAGCCATTTTAATTAATCTGAATAAAACACTTTGTTTTTTTCTCACTTTGTCTTACAAAGCACTCTCCTCCCTTGGATGTTAAGAGAAAGAAAATCTTCTTTGATTCCTATGTTTATGGCTTCTATCCTCCTTTGAAAGCTGAGCCTAACTGATCATTGGCAAAAAAGTTAGTGTTCTAGAATCTACCTTCAGAATTAGAGTATTATTGGTTGTGAAGAAGTGAAGGGGCTTTAGGTCTCTGCAGGGTTCAAGTGGGCAAGGTGAAGAGGGGGCAAGGTGGGGAGAAGTGAACCTTTCCCAGAAAAGATGGGCTTAGTCCTGCTTTGTATTTTGAGATACAATATAAGATCATGTTTACACAAGGAAAAAAATGGTTCCACTTAACTTTAAAAAGTAAAAGAAAATGGATTAAAATATATTGCAAGAGGTCATATAGATAGGACAGAGGCTTTCTTTGCAGTTGCTGGACCTAAGCCCTTTAGCCCATACATGGGGGAAAAAAATGAACTACATTGCTGAGGGTCACAGCGGAGTTGGAATGATGCATTGCATTTTTGCCAGAATGGAGTGGTTGAGAGGTGATGCCAGCAAGCCATTTAGATGATAATGGTTATGTTAAGCTGTGTATTCAATCATAAATTAGATCCCTGCTGTCCTCCTGGGCCTGCTACTTTGGAGTTCTCCTGGAATTCCCGGAGAGTTCCCATTGGTTGGGGAAGTGCAGGTGGGGGGATTTCCGGAGGAGGGATTTCTGGTTGGTGTGTGGTGTGTCCTGGGAGAAGGCCGCGTGGGTGGCATTGGTGGAAAAGCGCACGTGCAGTACCATTGAGAGTTGAAATAAAGTAGTTGCTGTTTGAACCTACAAGGCTTTGTGGCGGCTTGGTTATTTGTTCCCAGCCAGACTGTGGCTCTACATGTTTACTTACTTTTGAGAATCACAATTATACACACCACACTCCACAAAATAGGCAAAACGTGGCAATTCTCTCAGGGACATCTACATTTAAAGTTTAGATCAAATATGGTTAGTTGTTTTACTCATTTTCAAAATAAATGGGAAAATTTGTGTGACAGAATCAGGCTTTCTTATCTTTAAAGTGGGGCCAAATATCTTATAATTATCTTTGTTTCTCCATTTTGGACCTTTTCCAGAAAGTATAAAAATTATTAATATTCCCATGACAGGGGACTCAACTTTCGTGTAGCCGTGGATATCTTAAGATACATGCTTTGGATGTTTTACTCCATTAGGTGGTTACCACCAGCCATTTCAATAAGCAAATCTGTAGACCAAGCTGATGACACTCCATACACAGTGAAGCATTCATTTACCAAGGATGTTTTAAGAAGACATGATTAGGGAAGGGATACCATGGGGTGGAAAGACCAGAAAGTGTAATGCCAGGAAGATGTAAATGGGAGAAGAGGCTCAGAGAAAATAACAAAAAAGAAGAAAATGGCATATGCCCTTGGTACCTGTCTCATCAGTAAAAGAAAAATCATAATAGCCATTTTGCAGTGTTGTTCTGTTAGAAATAATGTAGAGAAACAATCAGCTCAGAATTGATACATCATAGGTATCACCAAGTCAGAACATAATGTGGTGAGATTCACTGACCTCATGATGACTTGTTTGGCAAGTGGCATAGTCACTGTGAACTGGCATGGCTGTGTACCCTCAGGCACTGTTACTCTTGTGGCAAGTTTACTTCCCATCCTTCAGAAGAGCAGTGCCTTTGGGGACCTAGCCCAGGGTCTTGAACACATTGAATACTTGTTGGAGGGAATTTTGCTCATCTACAAATATTGGCTCAATGTGTCTCTTCAGAGCCAGCCTCCAGTTCTCATTGTATTGGTGAGACTTGTGCCACCATCACACTTGGGGAAGGACATTGCCTTTCTCCTGGCAAATAAGATGCAAATGACTCTGACATTTCAAAAACTTTACTAATTAACTTCTAAATGGGCTCTGACCTGTGTGTCAAGATCACATTCTTGACATTGACTCCTTTTTCTAATACCTGTCACCTGAAACTCTCACTTTCAGTGAGAGGAGGCTACAACCCTCAAGCAAAAGTCCACACATTGCGTCAGTTCACCCTTGTGTCAGTGTGGAAAGGGAATAGAAGTGGACATGGCTTTCAGCACTTTCAAGAAAGGGGTAGGAGGCAGAATGGTCCAGTATGGGATAAAATTTCAGGCTGCAGAGGGTTGGGGCAGAGGGAATCTCCCGAAAGACAATTGGGAAGGGGATGGGGTCTGTCACTCTGGCATCCCATTAGGTGAGGGCTGCTGTGGGACCACCAGAGCAGGCTGCAGGAGAACAGGGGCTTCTGCCTGGGAGCTGCTGCTCCCTCTGAAGGCATGACGCCTGTCTTTATGAGGTGCGGCTCTGATGGAAGATCCGGAATTTGGAGTTGAATGTCAATATTGGCAACAGCCTGAGGAGGGCTTATTCTGATTGTGGCAGTCATGCCATGTCTGTGTCATCTATTGACCCAGTACAGCAGTGGGCTGTAACTGAAGGTGGCAGCTCTCATCACCTCCACTCACTACTGGGCATGCTGCCTCCTCTGCAGGTTCTTCTCCAGTGTAGTAAGAGGATGCAGCCACCAGTTATCATGTGCAAAGCCCCAACAATCTGAAGATCCATGGGACCCACACTGAGGCAGGAAAAAAAAGAGGCAAGCTGACTGACAGCTCCAGCTTGGGACCTGAATAGTTTCTCATTCCTCTCCTGAATTTGGCTCATTCTTCCTCTCATTACTTCCCACCCTTCTTGAATACATGCATAATAATTTCCTGATTCAGTCAAAGCTATATTTGCAGGGCACATAAGAGACCCCATTAGCCTTTTACAGATAAGGAACACTAGGTGTAGAGGGGCCATGACCTTCCCAGACTCAAGTCAGGCCTTCTGGCTCCAACCCAGGCCCCATGCAGTCCTTCAGACTGAGAAGCCTCATGAAGGGCAAGGACCTCAATTGTATCTTTTCTGCTTGGGCAGAGCATGGTCTCTGCCTTCGAGGAGTTCTTAGTTTCCTAGAGGAGTCTGTCTCTTAACTAATAGCACTCCATTCAGACAGCCACCACCCCATGCATGCAAAGGGTCTTCCCTGAAAGTTTGTCCTCCACACTCAAAGTCCGGGTGTACTTATGGCCTGGAAGGCCCAGATCCTCCTTTTGCAAATCCATAAGGTTTACTCTGGTTACCAGGCCTATAGCTCTTGAAAGAGTGAACCTACCCACTACTCTGCCCACCACTGGGAGTCCCCAGAAGGCCCCAGTCTCAATGTTGTCTAAAGATGAGGTCTCCGGATTCTGAGCCTCAGGATTCTGTGGCTGGTGCTTGTAGAGTGGTTAATGGAATAAGGGACTCCATCTTGTGACATCTCATGAGCATATTGTCTTCCATGAAAGACTGGTCCACCATAGAATTGTTTGTCCCCAACTTTGTGTGATGAACTCATAGGGCAGCCTCCAGGAAAGGGCCCTTACACCCTCAGGGGCTTCTACTTGTGTTTTCAGGTGTTAGGGAGCGTGATCCTGCTTCTCTTTCCAGCTCTGTCTCCTTTCCCACCCGTCATATACCTTTCTGCCCTGGGCATGCCAGATTCCCACAGACCCTGCTTATTCCCCCTCTGGAATTTTTTGCTCCCTAACTCAGGAGTGTTGCTTACCACATTTCCACCACACTGAACACCTCCTTGTCCTCCCAGGTGGTCAACTCCCCTACTCTGAGACAAATAGTCCTTTCAGTTTATTTCCCAGTTTCTGGAACTCTGAAGCAGATGGATTTAAAACAAATTGGTCCCAGTGACAAGAATAAAAGTGATTTCAACAACTATAAATTTGTATAAAGTGGAAAACATAGTGTTCTACATATTTAATATATTATTTTTAGAAAGGTCCTCTATTTGAACTGATATAAA
The DNA here is from genome assembly GCF_052094955.1 of Ictidomys tridecemlineatus. Lineage (NCBI taxonomy): Eukaryota > Metazoa > Chordata > Mammalia > Rodentia > Sciuridae > Ictidomys > Ictidomys tridecemlineatus. The sequence goes on along the minus strand of NW_027521166.1, from coordinate 89,633 downwards.
AGTGATGCCCTTTGAAATAACACCACCCGCCCGCCATGAACAAATAAAGTTCAGTTAAGTATAAATTAAATTAAAAAAATAACCTGAAAAACCCCAGCATGATGATCTGCCACAGAGTCTTATTTTAAAATTGACATTTTTTTAACCCCCTTCTCCCCATCCCCAACCTGGGGGAAAACAGGATTACTTTTTGTCCCCATCCAGTTATCTATTCTTGAGCACACACCCACCATGGGAGTGAAGAAATTTAGAGTTGGGGATGGCAGCAAAAGACTTAAAAAATGATTATATCCCAGATTAACAAGTGAAGAAGATTGGGTACACCTGAAATCACATCATTAAAAACCCTCTGTTCCCCCTGATGTGCAGAATCACAGCCTCTGGGACAAGAGTCCCCTGTGTTTTTCCTTTGCTTTCAAAGCAATTAAACTTCTGTTTATCAACTAATATACAGATAAACAAATGGGTATATCCATCCAACAGAAATTATGTGTGGATTTGTGTATGTACATATGCATTGTATTTATATAAGATTTTGATATTAGGGATGAAACCCAGTATTTAGTTATTGAATAAACAATATAGGAAGCCTAAATCAATTAAAAATGGGTTAATAATTTTCTCTCTTGAAAAACTGTTAATAGCAATTATACTTATTTTCTACATCTATATTGCTTGTTGAGATGTGTATATATATGCATGTTTGTCTATAATATATGTATAATATAAAATATATAATACATATACATATATTATCTATCTATCTATATCTATATCTATATCTATATATCTGTAACTATCTATCTATCTTGCTATCTATAAAGTTAGGGCTGATACATTAAGACTATGTAGGAATAACAGTTAACAAAGAGATGTGCTCCTTATAAGTAATCTTTATTTGAAGTTCATTAGAGAGATCAATTATTGCTACAATTAAGAAATCAAAACCAGTTGACTTGTATCTAATTTTTCCTATTTTATTTCATAGAGTGCTACGTGGAGTGCTCCTCAGCCTTAGAGATTCACAGATATTCAAGAACACAGTGTCCGTGGTTTGCAGGTATCACTTCTTTGATCCTGGAGTTTTTTAAGTCTCTGGGCTGGGGCTCCATCCCAGCTGTCTACTTGACCTCATCTGTTTGTGGAGCCTGCTGCCCAGCAGGGATAGCAGGATTGGTCTTGGTGTTGAGAGGAAGGGTCCCTTCACCTAGGATATGGGTGCCTCAGAAGAGACTCCTCCCTTTTTATTGCCCTACTTGTGTAAATGCAACTAAGACTGTAAACAATGCTGTATGGGTGTGTGGCTACTGGCCACAGGCTTTTAAATAGATTCTAAGTGTTTGATATTTTAGCACCCTGAATGATTCTAAAATGATTGAGTAAATATCCTAATTTTTAAATTATCAATCTAACTTTCATTGTGGTGAAAAAAAAACAGATACACACCAGCTTTTTTTTGTTATTGTTAAAAACAATCATGAACATGGAAATCTGTGAGAATAAGTGCATGGAGTACTGCATACATGGCATACCTTAAGGGTGTCTGAGAGGCAAAGCACTCCCCTGTGCTAGGCATGTGAGTAGCATACCATTCACCTCATAGGCACAGCCCTAGGCATGAGGCCACATGTTGCAGTATGAGCACTTGGTCCATGGCCCCTCCTTGATTGGTCACTGCCAGGAAAGTTGATAGAAATTGTATTGGTGGCTGCCTATAGTCTGCTTAGCTAAGTTTATATACATGGTAACTGTGCGATAAAATCAGACCCGCTTCCTGCTTGATCTCTGAAGTTCTTGATTAGTGACTGTACAGCCACACACTCCTCTACCCTGTACCATGGACCTCCTCACTGGGTGAGAGAGAGCCCACAGATATCTATCTCCAGGAACTGTGATTGATATGGTGATAACCAGGAAGCAATAGTATGATGGTTTTAGTTTTTCATCTGAATCTATAACATTCTCAGTTTACCTTGGCAAAATCACTTAATTCCAATAACTTCAACTTAGGAGGATTTTCTGATCCTTGACAACTAATTTGATCTATATGTTTCTCACCCTTGACCAGGAACTCTTCATTTGGATTTAGAAATTGTGATTAAGTTTCTTAATCAAGTATTTGTGTCTGTGACTAAATCAAGGTTAATTTTAGTGTGCCCCTAAAGCCCCTTAAAGTGTGAATATGAAATTAGCAAGTTATGTGTTTGTTGCCAGGTTGAAGTCAACACAAATCAAATATGAATTATGCCCTATCAAAATGTTTAATTATTGAATAGCCTAAAGAGGTTTTCTGTTTTTAAAAACGATTTACTGTTTTTAAAAGGGACAATATAAAAAAAGATTCTCTTACGCCACTTATCTTTGAAAGCATGGACAAATGATGCATTATAAAGTAATATGAACATTGGATAAGCCACAAAATACAGTTATTCTTACACTGTCAGCTCTAATATCCATGAATATATCAGAGCAGTTACTTATAATTTTTTAATGTAAGGAAATAATCCACCATGAGTGAGAATCAGCAGGCAAATGACATCAGGATCAGACATTCAAAAATTTTACATAATGAAATGGTGTAAACATTCCATAGTAAAGTATGCTTAAAGTGGAAAATTATTAATGGAAATGTCATAAGAAAAGAAACTGAGAATGTTGAATTAAAAGGTCAATTTAGATTTTGATATTTAACAATAGTAAACTTCACAAAAATAAAGGAAAATTGGAGGAAGTACCAAAGAGCAGTTTAAACCCAAAGAACATGTTTAACTAGAAAATACATGAAAATATCCATGGTTTAGTTGAGAGCCATAAAGATATGGAAGGGAAGAAATTAAATGTTCAGCAAATTATAGGACAAAATAAAATCTTGATGTATATCAAATAGAATTTTCCTCAAAAAAAATGTGGTTGGGAATAATAATCAAAAACAGACTCTGAGATGTTTGAAAATCATAATTTAACTAAGATCAATGAAAATAATTCTTCACTTAGGCATATTATAGATTTAAGAATACTAGGGGGCTGGGGTTGTGGCTCAGTGGTAAAATGCTTGCCTAGCATGTGTGAGGCACTTGGTTCAATCCTCAGCACCACATGTAAATAAAATGAATAAAATAAAGGTCCATCAGTGTCTAAAAAATATTTTTAAAAAGACATTTAAAAAAAGAATACTAGAAACAAGAAAATTTACAACAATTGGAAGAATAATATGTTTATAAAAACAAGTAATAAATGTATTATTTATTATTCAATACCAGTAGTAGAAACCAGAATAAATTCTATTGTATCCTTAAACTGTGCCAAAGTAATCAAAGTAGAATTTGATTCCCAGCTAAGCTATCATCAAGAGTGTCTGAATTACAAACATGCTTACATGAATACATAGGGCATACACTGTAAGCCTTGATTTCATAAGTAATGAGTAACTGCTAGGGTATGTTAAAACAAGGTAAAGTCCTATTTTAAAATTGATATGTGTGTGTTCAAAGAAAACTCAGAAAGATAGATCTATAATACTATAATAACATTTACACAATAAAAGTTTAGAGAATTAAAACATTTTAAGGTTGTTCAGTTACTGGGAAAAAAAGAGGTGCTGGATAAATTTAGACTTAACATTTTATTTCCATAGTTCAGTTGTGTGAAACCACAATAGAAAATAAAACATATCAATAGAAGGAAAGAAATGAAGTAACATTAAGGAAGGGTAGAAACATTGACCAATAGAGTAGCATGCAGGGAAGGACTAATTGAAAAAGCTAAAGTATAATAAAGTCTTACTTAGGATTGTACACAGCCTCTTCAGTTACTGCCATTTGCATCATGCAGCCAGGACTTTGAACTCTCCTTGTGCCAAATGTTAACTGGGTAAATTCTCTGAATCTCAGTTTCTTCTATAAAATGAGAGTAATACTACTTATCTTAAAGGGTTGTTTTCAGAACCCACAATGAAAGTAGGGCTTTACCATAATCCCTTACTTTGCATCCTTGGCTTATAGTTTTAAGACCACATCTTTTTTTTTTCCTTTTTCTTTTTTTTGTAATGCTTAGTGAAACAGCATTTAACATTGCCACTTAAATTTTGTGTAAAAAATACATTTGTAAACTACTAGCATATTAGAATTTTGTTATCTATGACTTACTTTATTTTGCCAGATCCTTTCTGCCAGGATTGGCAATGCCTAGCTCATCTTGCAGATTGGCAATGCAAAATAGGCTGCATCGGATTCAGAATGAAGTGAGTGGAATAGACAGGTGATAATTTACCTTTCCTACCATGTCCTCTTATTCCCTGTTTTCCTGCCTCCATTGATAGTACATATTTTGAATCTTCTGAAGTTCACATTCTCCTTATATTTGGTGTTTGGAAAAATGGAAATAGGATGATCACTACAAAAAGTATTTAGACTCAAGTACAATTCACATTACACATTGTTAAAATAAGTTGTTTACTCTTAAGTCTATGGATCACTATAGTTTTAATGACTTACAATTCAACATAATTCTACCAATGCCCTAAACTTTAATTTTCAATGTATTCAGTGAACTAATAATGTATCTGATAAGGGGTTAAGTGAAAAAATTGTTTTCCTGATGCACATACAACTGAAACTTTATCCATCCACTTGTTTTTATATTTTCATCTCCTCCTCCATATCTCATACTTCCTGACATAAGGAATACAAGCTTTTTGGATTTCAGAATTTTCACACAGGAAATTGCAAGGATGATGGCCTTTAACCTATAAAATCTTTGCAATATATAATGAAGAAGTACCAATGTTTTAAATTGAATAAATCATGAAGAAAATTCAGCAAAAAAACCTATTATTTAATTTTCAGTTGCTTTTAGGACACCATTAGAAACTGCACAAATATAGGGGCTGCTATGTTTAAGGCCACAACAGCTAGCCAAAGTGGAATCCCTTCCTGGGATGCTTAGTGCTAGTGGAATTCATTGCTGGTGAAAAAGCATCATCTCATGATTTTTCTCTTTCCTTCCTTCCAACTGAAAAATTAATCATGATACTGAAAAAAGGAAGGCATGGAGAGAAGGAATGGAGTTACAAAAGCAAGAACACATATCACACACTACAGTGCTGCTATTTGAAAAGAGTCACATAGATTTGTGCATCAGATAGCCCTGAAGATGACAGTGTCCTTGTCCAAATCAGTGTATTGCATTTCTAAACTACATTTCAGATAGAAGAATGACCTGGCTGACATCAATGTCCTGCAAAAGGTGCCAGATGGGCTGACCCTAGCCAGAGCTGAATTGGAGATGCTGTCTGAGATCCTGATGAAAGAGTTGGCCTATCTGAAGTAGAATCAATCAAGAGGAGGCCAAAATCTGATTTTTTTTTCCTCCCAGATCTCAAAATTAAAACATCAGGTTTGCAAATCTGGAGTTAAAACACGACCTGTTTAAGTAGCCATTTGTTTTGGATGTGCCCGTGCATGTACATTGCTGCTACTGCTGTTTATAATGGTTCTTATTAAGGTTTAATTAATCAGATACACATTCTGATTTTGTCATTTTTATTATAGGTAATAAATTAGGTAATAAGAATTTTTACTCTATTGATTTAGTGATTTTGAAACATATATATATATATATATAATTTCAAAAATTAGAAAATAAAGAAGTCTACCAATAACATAAAATGCTATCTGTGCCATACATGGCACTCTGATGGACCACAGTGTATACCAGTGACTGGTGTAGAGCATAGACACTGGCAGTAAGTTTTTACTCAATTTTCAGTGATTCTACCAATTCTGCAGGATTAGACACTTCTTGCAGCCTTTGGTTTAACAGCTGTAGATAAAATCTCTCTAGCAACTTGCATACCAAGCCTCCCCTTCCTGTACAGACAGGACAGTGGATTCTCTAGAAGGAGGATTAAGTAATCCTTCTGGCCCATAGGCACAGCATATAGAGTCCATGGTCACTTAAATATACTGTGAAAATATCTTTAGATGTTATTTTGTTGTTGTTGTTTGTTTTTATTGTGCCCAAGAACATTTACTTTTATTTGTTTTAATTAGTTATATGTGAAAGTGGAATGCATTTTGACACATCATACATAAATGGAGTAAAAATTCTCATTCTTCTGGTTGCTCATGCTATAGAGTTATTCTGGTCATGTAATTATACTGTAATGGGCCAGGCTATATGGATAATAACCAATCAGACTCCATTTTGCCCTGAGACTCCACATCATGTAAGAAATGCTTCTCCCAGGGAAATCTCCACCTCTACCCATCAACAGTTGCTTAGCATAGCATGTTTGGCAACATAAAATGGCAATTCTTATACAATGTAGAAGTGTTTTCTTTTTGGTTCCCATTTCTTTGGACAGTGTGTTCTGTCAAAGATTGATTATCTAGATATTAGTAACTATTCTATACCATGTACATGACATTTTTGTCCATGCTGGGTGAATAAACAACAACAAGAAGTAGTAACATTGTCTTTAAAGTTACAAATGCAGTTTTGTTTCTAGGTCATCAAACAGATGTTGAAAAAATGTGAATGTCTATAAAATGTGTAATATCCATTGTTTCTAGGATTTTTCCTCAACTGAAAAAAAAAACATACTTTTCAGTGCACTTCTCTGATATCTTTGATTTTAAAAATTAGTAAATATATAGAATTAATTTTAAATAAGTTTGTTAGAGACATCTAATTGGCTTACAAAGTTAAAATGTTAACTGCTAAATATAACATCAAGTACTCTTGACTCCTAAGTTTTATAGGGTAACACATTTAAACATTAAAAGTGTTTTCCTAAATTGATAAATAAAAAGAATTTAAAATTACTTTGTGTTGTGACTAAAAATGTGTTTTTCATTCTGCTTATGATTTTAGCTTTCATGACATTTGTTTATGGTTTTGAATTATACAAACAGCCACTTATTCTTTAATGTGGTTTTGGACTACAAAAGGTGTACTCACAACCCAGGTGGGGGCTGAAGGTATAGACTTGCAGCCTACCTAGCCCTTGGATGGTGGATCTGTACTATTTACCGGTGAATAAAGTGTCCATCTCCTGCTTTAAAATCAATGAAGTAATTTATTGAAATATCACCTTTACAATATATGCACAGAGAGTAATAATTTGCAATTCATTCTTCTCTTCTTCCTCCTTTCATACCCCTCTCCCCTTTCACTCCCCTTTGTGTAATCCAAAGTATCTCTTTTTTTTTCCTATCTCCACTTCCTTGTTGTGCATTAGCCTCCAAATATCAGAGAAAAACATTAGGCATTTTGTTCTTTAGGATTGGCTTATTTCTCTTAGCATAATATTCTCTAGCTTCATCCACTTACTAATAAATGCCATACTTTCATTCTTCAAAGATGAGTAAATATTCCATTATGTATATGTATTACATTATCTTTATAAATTCATCTCTTGAACAGCACTTAGTTTGGTTCCATAGTTTATAACTGCTTTGCAAATATAACCTCATGACAATTTCACCTTGTCATTGTGGAGAAGGTTCATTTACTAGGCTCATTTGCTGGATGAGAAAACTAAATCTCAGGGAATTCAACCTAATTACTCAGAGATATTTTGTAAAGCAGAAATACAAATCTAGTTCCATCATCACCCCCAGTGCATCGTACTTCTACATAGTTTATGGCTGACCTTATCTTACCAAAATCTTACTCACAATCCATCCTGAGCAGGTCCCAGAATGAAATCAGGCTGGCTCTTGGTCCCTGCTCATTTCCCCCTGTTCCTGCTTTCTAAGCACAGGAGGTTCTAGAGCTTACCACCACTTCTGGTGAGCCCTAGGTTCTAGCCACCAGCTGGCAGCATGCTCTGCGTCCGGTCCTCCCTGGAATTAGCCAAGGCTGTACTTACGATGTAATAAAACAGCAGCTGATAAGGCTTGCCCCTCTCCAGGAAGCCCAGGATTCAGTTAAAGACATCCTGAGTAAATAAAGGCATAAAAACAAATAAACAAAACAAAAAAATTACCATATGATACCTAGCTGTTCAATAGACAATATCATTTAACCACCCCCATGCTCTGGAGTGAACAACACACCTTCACTGGTGCATTAGAAAACTGGGACAAGGACATGGCAGGTATCTTGCCTAAGGTCACAGAGATAGTTAGTGGTTCACCCAGGGATCTGGCTGCAAACCATACTTTACATTGCTCTGCAGCTGCAACCAACAGCCCACAGGTGGTTGTGACCTATGCTGGGAGTGTGAGTTGGAGTTGGCAAAGGGCCAGAGTTTGGAATCAGACAATCCTGGGTTCAAATTGTGGTCCTGCCCATTTAGTAGCACCTGAACCTCTGGAATGACAGTCTCTTTTCCCTTGTGGATCAGTGTTGCTTACCTGTTCTAGTGGTGCCATCTGTATGCAGGAAGGACTGCTTCGCTCATTTCAGTGGAAGCAAGATGGACTCAGCTGCAGGGGGTCAGTTTCTGCCCTCTGCTTACAGATGACTTTGCAGATGCTCTCAGAGCATGAGCTTGATCACCTGGATAAGCCCTTGGAAGGGGTGCTGCAGGCCCCAGAGCTGTGCTATATGTTGAATGCAAGGGGTATTTCTTGATGTCCAAAGGGACAAGCTCTTTGGGGGGAGCCTCCTGATCCTGTCATGGAGTTGTCCTGAGCCCTTGGGTGAGGTGTTTCAGAGTTCTAAATTCAGATGGGTCACTGTGTTTTTCTTTTAGTGATATGAGAAGATGGAAGATCCATATTTCTATGCTTTTTCTGTGACTGATGTTTTAGGAGCTCAGACTGTGGGTGTTTTATGGAATGCAACAGTTGCTGCCATACCGAAGCCACATTGAAAATTCAGATAGCTGAGGCCCTAGGAGTCAGACACTCAGTGATACTTAGGTCTTTGAAAGCATTCCCTGTAGTTATTCTTCAGTCAAATATGCATAATTAGTAGACTAGAATTATAGAATTTTCAGTTCATCAAACATCAATCCTAAGTTCTTTGCCTTGTCTCCTATAATCTACAAGGCTGATTTCCTCTTATGTAAGTGAAAGTAGCAACTCCTCTTTATTAGCAAGGAAGTTGAAGCTCTGAGAGTTTAAGGACTTGAGCCAAGGCCAGACAGCTATGTAGCAGCAAAGCGGTCCACCTTTCAAACTGGATAAACCCTAACCATGTTAGCTAGATCAATAAGTAAAGAAGCATGACTTTAGAAGAGAAAGAAAGGCTGACAAGTGGATTGCTTTGACTCACATGTTTGGTAATTGTGGGCTGAACACAGATTTAGGCACAGCTTTATCCAGATGTTGCAGTGTCATCATCAGGACACTGCCTCTCTCCATCTCCCTGCACTGCCTTTTTTGCCCACCCTGTCTCTGGGGCTGGTGGCATGCTGCCAAGCAGCTTTGGAGACACAATCTTCTAGTTTGGCATTGGAGTAAATGACAGTGTACTAATGATGATAGTGAAAGTCATGGGCCAGCCTGGGTCACTGCTTCTTTCTGCCCATCATGGTGGGATGGATTGATCTCAGTGGTCAAGCCTGGAGGGGCTGAATCATTGTATGAGAGAAAGAGTCACCAAAAATATTCAAGGGTAAATGATGAGACAGGGAGATTAAAGCAAAGCAAGCAAGCCACAGATGTCCCCACTGAAGGGGTGAAAGCAGTTGCATTTAGAACACAGCCCCTTGCAATAGAGGTGGCTGATTTTGCCCCTGTACCTGTCTTTGGTCTTAAGTGCTGCCTGCAGGCTTACTATTTGCCAGGTGTCCACTGGATCATGTGAGCAGACCCTGATATTGTACAAACAGACACCAACTGGCTGCATGGAGAGAGCATCCTCAGCTTTCCTGGGTACCTCCAAGTGTCCAGAGTGCAGTATCCAAGCCTGGCTCAGATTGCCCAGGTCTGAATCAGTGGAGGCAGTTGTAACTACGACCATAAACTGTGTGGCTTTGAAACATCAGAAACTGATTTCTCACAGATCTGAAGTCTGGCAGGCAAAGATCAGGGGGCCAGGATGGCAGGGTATGGTGAGGGTCCTCCCTCAGGTGGCAACTGACCCACTTCTCATTATATCCTCACCCTATGACTTTTCCACAGCTTCCAAGCCCTCCTTTCCAATCCTGGGGGAGCTGTGAAGACAACCGTGAGCACAAGGAAGGCCTCTACCCTCTTGGAGCCCACAGTCTAGAAGGAGAGACCGAGTGAGGACAAGTAAACTGATGATGAAATAGGATAAATTCAGAAATGGTTGAGGAAACAGAGGAGAGAGAGGGTCAGAGTCTTCCTAGGTTGCAGTCAGAATGGGCTTCTCAGAGGAAGTGTCATGAGTGCTGAGAGCTTATTGATGGACAGGAGCTACTAGGCCAAGTAGTGGGAAGCGCAGCTCAAATGTGCTCAGGCAGCAAGCAACTGGCAGCCTCTGAAAGAGCAGGGGTGGAATGCAGATAAGTAGGGACAGCCCAGGGACAGAGAGGTAGAGGTGGGCCACCCTAAATCTGAGTCTCCCCTCAAGGCCTTCTGAGGAGGTGTCAGGCAGGGCTTCTGAGCTGTCACTATCTGACAGCTTCTCTATAAAGACCCCAAACCCCTTGAAGACTATGCTGTGCTGAGCTTGAAGAGAGGGAGGTTGGGAAGGAGGTGCTGGGTCTGTTTGCCCCAAGCTCTGGTTGCCTTCCCTCAGCCTTTCCCAGTGCAGAGTGACAAAGCACACTTCTTCCTCCCCTTATTTTTTACTTGATAACTTTTTAGAGCATTTTTAAGCTCAAAATTGAGGGAAATAACAGAGATTTCCCAAATGCTCCCTTTCCTGCCCAGCCTCTGCCTCTGTCACCATCACTATCCACCAGAGAGGCACATTTGTTCCAGTTCAGAAACCCACATCACTGTCACCTAGAGTCTGGAGCTAACCATAATCTTTCCTCTTGCTGATGCACATTCTTTGGGAATGAACAGTTGTAGAATGACATGAACCCACCTTTGGCCATGACCATGATGTTTACTGGCTGTGATCTGAGGAAGCACATGTGTTGGCCATCAGGACAGAGCAACCTGAATCCATGTGGAGCTTCACTGATGCAAAGTGCAGTCTCCTCACAGGCCTAATGGGCCTTGCCTTCCTAGGTCAGCAGCCTCATTGGAAACTTGGGAATGGTAAAAGTGACACCTACATTGCATGGGTGCTATGAATCTTTGGGCTTACACAGGAAGCACTCACTTCCAGGAGGCACCCATAGGGGTTTGTTGAATGAGTGAATAACGGTACTCTCTTCCAGACTTGGTGTGGGACAGCCTGGATTTGAATTCCCACTGGCACTTGTAGCTGAGTACTCTGTGGAAAGTCATTTCATCTGACCATGATTCAGTTTCCTCATCTATCAAGGGGGTTATACCCATCACATTGAATTACCATGAAGAGTTGAAGAAACCATATCCATGATATGGGCCAGAAACGCAGTGGTAAGTGGTGCTACTAGAACAAATGTATGCACACTTACTATATAGAAGCTCCTGTCTTCAATTCTTGAAAGGTACTGTATTCCTCCCAAAATTTGGACATTCCTCAGAAGGTGCTGGAACTGCTGTGTAAAAGATGTGTATTGCTTCCAAGCCCTGGCACATGGCCATCTCCTGCTTGGTGCTGGGAATTCTGGGAACTCAGTCAGCTCTGGGGAAAGTAGTGTTTTTATAGGAGCATCCTGCCTGGATGTTTAGAAAACCGAGTAGGATGAGCCCAAAGAGTGTCTGCCCCATGTCTGGTTCTGTGTAACTATAGGCAGCCTATAGCTCTGGCCTTACCCTGAGGGCATATCCCCTCCATGTGAGAAAGTTCTCTGCCTCAGGCCTCACTACTCTGAGGCTTCAGGAAAAACAATTTCCACATTTAGGAAGGAGTCTGTGGATTGCATCTGGGATCACTCCAACCTGCATGTAGCCAGAATAGGGACACCTGGGGAGAAACAAATAGGGTCCTGGCCCTGAATAGCTAGGAAGTAGGTGGTTTGTTTGGCTCAGTCATCACTCAAATGTATGTGTAGCACCACCATGGGCCATCATTTGGCCTATTATTTAGGAATCAATGCAGACAAACGTTCTAGTCCTCCTGGAGTTCCAATATTGCCAGGAAGTTAGTTAAGCCCACCAGCCATCTTGGCAGATGAGGGGTACAGGATGTTAGAGGTGTCAGCCTCCTCACCATCTCTAAGTATAAAAACATGCAGCCAGATGTTTGTGAGGAGTAGCTTTAAGGAAAGAAGGGAGTGTTCTTTGGTTGAGTCAGGAGGGCTCTTGCTTCATGGGGAGCTCTTATAAATGATGGCTGGGCAAATCCCAATTTCCACCCTGTGTGATTTCCCACAGAGGACTCAACTCTGGGGTTTACCCTGTAGAAAGAACATATTGTTCTGCATTTGACTCTGGGCACTAAAGAAACAGAGTAGTGGTTGGGGCCTCAGAGCCAAGCCCTGTGTGGATTCCTTTCCAACACAGCCAATCCAAATCCAGGTTGCCACTACTTTTCTGTACAAAGACCAGAGAGCAAGTGTGGGGAGCCCCTTACCCACACATGTGCCTCACAGGTTGCCTTTTTGATCTAGTGCATGGACTTGCCTGGCTACTCTTTGGGAACCCATGATGCAATGACCTTGGGAGGTTTCAATTAAAAGAGAGGCCCTGTCCATCATGACTCCCTGTTTCACTCCACATTCCACAGCACCATCTGCTCCATCATCAAAATGCAGCTGTACCTCTATCCAGAATATTTTTGATGTCCCAAGACTTGGACAACCTGAAGCTTCTCAGGACCTTCCTGTTGATCATTATGCCTGAATCAAACGGAAACTTCCATGTCCTTCCCAAGCTGAAGAACACAGATCCTGTAAGTCTGAGCTCTCTGATGATGGGGTCTGGGGCGGATGACTGAAGGTGTGTGCAGAGGAATCTCAGCTGGTGCCCCTGGGATTTGCCATATGTTCCCAAGACACACAAGGCTAACCTTCTTCAGCTGGTGGAACCTAGTCTGGGAAGATGGCCAATTGTGGAGGAGGGCAAGGACTATTCTCAGAGGCAGGGTTCTAGTGTGAATTGGGAAAGGCCCAAGAAAAGCCAGTCATGTTGGGTATTTTCTCCTGCAGTTGTAGCACCATATCAAGTGATATAATTGCCTCCAGCAGCTGTGGCCCAATTTACTGGCTTACATTTGGGGGAGCATATCATCACATTCCCTGTGAAGGAGGAGAAATAGCCCTCAAAATCAGAGGTTGGTCCTACACCAGCATTGACGACACAGATATGGAGCCACCAGTGGCCACTGAACGTTCAAGAAGAGGATGAAGCTTAGCTGCCAATAAGCAAGTCAGTGGATATTGAACATTATCTTCCACTTGGTATGGTGCTCCAAGCTGCCATCCAATCTTTTGAAAGAGAGCCACCTTTCCTGGCAGCAATATAAATTCAGGGTCCAAAACAATAGAGGCAGGAGGGCAAGAAACTATTAGGCCACAGTCCTCCACATCTCCTAGAACGTATCCTCACTTCTCTAGTTCTAAACTTTTCAATGGCATCTCCCACATGTGAGCTCCTGAGCATTACCCAGTGACAAAACCCCCAGCACAGCTATCCTTCCCTCTCCTCTGAGATTATCTATTTTATTTTTTGTGATGCTAATTCTTATGGCATTGTAAGTATTTTTAGTGACATTCTTTTATGTTGACCTAAAAGTGCTTAATCCATTCACCAGGCTGTGCCACCACCAGTACTGTGTAGCTGCTGATGGAGCCCATGTAGAACTCATAGGTGCTGTGAGAGAGGATACAAGCAGGCCATCCAAGAGGAGGTGAGATAGATGCCCCTGTAATGGAGCAGAAGGGACTGCTTAATGAGTGTTGAAGATTTTAGGTCATTATAACTCATACTATGATCTATTTTAACTGTCATGTGGCACTACAAATCCCACTCACATAAGATAAAAACCTTAATATATACATTCTTATTGCTCCACAGATCATGGCTCACCATCCTCTTATTCTTCAAGACACAATATTGAAGTTAGAACTGTTAGTGACTCAGTAATTGTCTGTATTGTTTAAATAAAAAGAAGAGTCTTAAGTTTTGCACTTCAAATAAAAAGCTGTGCAACTTATATTACTTTGTCACACTGAGAATGCAAAGGAAATGTTCAAGAAGGAAATTAAAGTGCTGCTCTAGGGCATATGTAAATGACTACAAAGCAAAAACAGCCTTATTGCTGATCTGGAAAAACTTTTTATATTCTGAAGAAAAGAAGAAACAACCCACGTCTATGAAAATGAGGCCAAATCCAGACAAGGCCATCACCTTAGATTTTTATATGGACAAGAGAAGTGAGAAAGCTGCAGAAGAAGTTTGAAAGTCCCAGAGTTTGGTCCATTATGTTTTTGGCAAGAGGCCCCTCTCCATAAAATAAAAGTGCAAGGCAAAGAAACAAGTGCTGATGTAGAAGCTCTTGCAAGTCATCTAGAAGGCCTTGCTAAGCTATTCGATGAAGATGTGTTGTGCTTTAGGTAGTAGGTGTCCCCAGAAGCTCATGGGTGAGCCAATACAAGGATTATCAGTGAAATGATTCAGTTCTGAGAGCTTTAACCCAATCAATGGTTTATTCCCCCGACAGATATGAAAAGGAAGCAGGCATGGAAGGGCATGTGCTGGACCCTTCCCAAGCCTGGAGGTATAGGTGGCACCTGCAAAGGCAACTAGTGGCTGTGAAAGAAGTCTGGTTTCTAGGACTGAAGCATATAGAAGCCAACCTCAGCGTTCCACAGCAGGGTTTCAGATTGGAGGTTCCCAGTGACCAGGAGCAGTGTCACAATCCTGTAGCAGGGGCATCCACCTCTGGGGAGAATTTCAAACAGCGAGCCTAGGTTTCTTAAGGCAGTTTGAGGAGCCCAGATGTATCAGTGGCAGGATGAAGAATTGGCCTCAGGCTTGGAGGACAGCCATGGGCAGGAGCCTGGGCAGTGAAGCCTTCACGTTTGGAATCTGTGGAGGTATTGATGTCTGAAGTTCAGTTATGGCAGTGGTGGCAAAGGCAACTGAGGAATCTGTAGGTGACAACATCAAGCCAGGCATCCAGAGCGTTGCATTCTCATCCTCTGGCAGTGGCAGGAGTCTAGTTCTGGTGCAGTGATGGTGGCTGCGGCATCACTGGTGGCCCTGTGGGGACTCCCGTGGCCGCAGAGTGGAGCTCTGTTAGCGGTGATGGTGATAGCTTGGGACAGCAGGCCTCAGAGTCAGAGGGCAACTGGAGGCTGTGATGGCCACTGCAGTGGCTCCTCCAGGCAACTGGTATTGCTCCTGGCAGGGCCTGCCTGCTCACAAAGCAGGGCACAGGAGCTGGTGGTACCCAGACACCTGCTGAGGACCTTATGCTGCCCATTCCAGCAATGCCTGGCATTGGCCTTGAGTTCACCAGGCTGCTCACCTAATTTTTGAGTTCACCCTACCCCTCCCTGAGTTGCAGCCTCTGAGGGATGAGTAGGCCTGCTGCCAGCTGGGGCAGCCTTGGGAGAAGACACCCACCCTTCCCAGCTACATCGCCCCTGGGCTGTGGTAGCAGAGTGCAGAGGTGGGAGGTGGGGGGGGCCTAGAAAATTCTCGCCCTCCAAGTGCATCCCTGGGGTGGGACAAGGGTGGAGGGCACAGTTGTCAGTGGGAGTCTAAGGGCTACAAGTTCTCTGTCTTTGTCTTCTGCCACCCCCAGCCACAGAAATGCACTTTGGCGGTGAATATGTCCTAGGACCTCTGCTTTCTGCACTCACAGTCCATGCAGGATGTGGCTGGGGATGGTGAGGTTCTTTCCCAAGACCGCCCCAACCTAGCAGACAGCCTAGTTTATCAGTAGAAAGGCTATATCAGGTGATGGGGTGAGCAGACACGCAGTGGGCTCATGGCCACAGCAAGACATGGCAGCTTTGGGAAGCATAAAGACAGCTGCCTGAGTACCACTGCCTCCCACGTGCTTCTTCCTGAGTAGGCCAGTCGACCAGAAGCAAGACCAGGCCTGGAGCCTCTACCACAGAGGACACCCCAGCTACTGGTTAACTTATCACTCTGACTCCCACTATCCCATGCCCTTGCTGCCATGCCAGCCTGGAGCTCTTCACTGCAGCCAACCAGACTCCCCACATGGCCACTGGATGCCACCTTCACTGCCCTGCAGCTGGACCCCAGTTACTTCTGTAGGATCAAGATGCTCACTGCTGGACACTGACTGCTGTTGCTGCCCCTGCTTCTGAACTCTTGTGGTGCCACCACGATTGTGCATCACTCAAACTTCCAAACTCCAGATGGACTCCAACACTGCCCACCAAGGCCCCAATGTCATTGCACTTTACCCCACACCTGGTGCCCAACCCCTATACTGAGGCTGGACCCCTTATGCAGCTGCATGTTGCTCCCACCCCTGCCAGACTCTGGAGCTCCACCCTGCTGCCACCAGACTTTAACATGAATACTAGACAGTGACACTCAGTACTGGGGCCAACTTAATTGCAACTGCAGCCAGACCCTTGTCACTATGGCAGATGAAAACACTCATGGCTGGATGCATCTGTTGTTACAACCACTGTTTCTGGATTCTTCCACTGTCACCACCACCATGAGTAGGAAGCAAGAAACTCCCAAATCACAGCTGCATGCTGACACCACCACAGTCACCCCCACCCCACGCCAATACTCAACTCTTTACTTTGATGCCTGATGCCCTATGCCAAAAACAGCTGGATGCTGCTCTTGCCACCATATGCCACCATTTCATGATGGTGCCATTGCGATGAATTGACCCCAAGGTTGCTTCTCTGCTCAAGATGTATAAGAGATGGGAAACTGATGATTCTCCATTACAGTCACCTCACCAAGTTTCACTGCATGCTGCCTGGCTTTTGTCACCCCAGGACCAGCCACCAGTCCTCAGGACCCTTGAGGAGTTGTGGCTCTAACTCAGGGAACTCATCCAAATAAACAAGTGAACACTATAAATAATGGCTGCAGTTCTCACAGCAGGCAGTGGGTGGGGCTAGGTGGGTCCAGCTCACTGGTGAGAGGGTGGGGTTAGAGCCTGGGAGCTGCTGGCCAGGTCTAGACCTGATCCTGTAGGGCAAGATCTCTGGCTGCTCTTGGAGTCTAGCCCTGGAAGAACCTTCTGTTCCTTACTCTTGAACTTTCCATGGTGTCTCCTTCCCCTACTCCTCCACTCTTCCCTGAGGAGACTCTGTGTCCTGGACATAGGGTCATCTGGGCACAGGACAGGGCCTCTTGGCAGTGGTGTCAGGCAGGCCCCAGTACATTGCTGCAGGCTGGGGACAGCTAGACTGGCCATACCTGGACTTGTAGGAAAAATAGCCTATTGGGAAAATATTCTCCTCAATCTACCAAATTTAGCCTAACACTGGCTTCTTCCAAGAGATTATCAAGAAAGGAAAAACATAAATAAGCAAGTTTGTCTGGCTAAGGGGTAGTGTGAGGAGAAGTAAATACTTCAGATTGGGTAGAGCTGGATTTAAATCTTTCTTAACTGGGTGACCTTGACCAGGGTGCAGAACTAGGTACAACCTTGGGTTTGCATCTGGTAAAGTAAAGTTGGTGAGGAGGATAAGCCAGGGGTAAAATTAAGCTGTTGAGCAGTACCTAAATTTTGGGAGCCAGGAAGGCATTTGACATGATTTCCATGCAGAGATATATTTTGAGATTAAAGTCAACCCACTTAGAGGTGCACCTTTGAAAGGCAACTGACCTGTGAGCAGGCGGTTGAATTTACTTCATTTTTAGATGAAATAATAATATATGGAAGATCATAAGCCAACATTGGGTCTGGCTTGTGAAATTAGAGGCTGTTTTCAAATTTTTTTTAAAGTTACATTGAGTTAAATCTACATAGTTCAAGCCTCCTGGGATATCCCCCACCTCTTGTCACACCCCCACATAGAGCACTATCTACAATCCCTTACTCTAATTTTTAGAGTGTCACCAAATATGTCAATACATGTATGTACATATGCAGAGATATTGATTATGAAATACTTTGTTCCTTTTAGCCTGCTTTGGAACCTCCTGAAAATAAAATCTCTTATTCTTACGTACGTTCTTTTGCAGCTTTCACTCCTTAATTTGTACCCCCTAAGCTGAGCATCAGAAAGAAGTAAACACCAGAGAAACTCAAAGATCTGAAAGACACCAACCCTGCTCAAGTCACTCTGGAAGCTGACTAGCCTGAATGTGCTCAAAGCTTGAGGAAACATCAGCCCTGCTTCAGCCACTCTGGGTTGGATGTACAAAGTGAAAGATATACTAACCAAAAGGAAAATGGACTGTTTCACTCTTTAAGACATCTCTTATACTGTCATTGCCACCCCTTACTTCTGTCATATACAGAGTCCTTTGTTTTGTCTTGACCCTAGGACTGATAACAATCAAACACATAGTTAATAATATCAGAAAACAAACACATGCACCAGTTCAGTCCTGAAAGGGCATTGTAGTTGAGATCCAAGCTCACTATTTGGAGGATGGTTTCCTTTTCTTGGTGGATTCAAAAGCTTAATTAACATAGCATGGATTATGCTATGAACTTGTTTATTGCTTCCATGTTTGTTTCCTCTTTACATTAAAACTAGTGGTTCTACAATAGAAACAGGTTTCTTTTTTAAAAAAGAGAAACAACTACTATGATATTACATTATATAAAGCTTTAAGCCAAGAAGATAGCAATGCACTTTGACTTAGAGGATTAAATAATGAGCATCAAAGGGGTTAATGCTGTAGTTCCCAAAAGACTCCCACCTTAATTGTAACACACAAGTCTCTCTCCTAATCAAGAAGAGATTATTTTAAGAAGTCAGCAAAATTTCCAGAGCACTCATTGTGCTTTGAGCTTCTTTTTGTTGTAAAGGCCAGGTTTCTCTTTCTTTTAAGAGTTAGGCCTGCAGGGTTGGGATTGTGGCTCAGTGATAGAGCACTTGCCTCACAAATGGCATGAGAATAGAAATTACAGTGCACTGGTACTGAGTTCAGGCCTGAGGGGGCCTGATGCAGGTTCATTTGCATTCACATGTCCATCTCATAACCATAAGAAAATGACCTTGACTTCTCACTCACTGGTCCAAGGAGGAAGAAAGGCATATGGGCTAGAAGTGCTTAAATCACCACCATCTCCCCCCAGACAAACTGCTGGTGTTTAAGAGATAATAAATGTGGTTCAAACCCACAGATATGGGAACACTTGTTACTCAGCTCTAGCTGATAAAGACACATACGACTAAATAAATCAAACCATTCTTAAGAATATCAAGACTTGGTTAACTCACTGCACACTGTGATATTTTTTAGTTCAGTTTGCTAATTGCCTATGGCAAAACCCTATTCCCCTCCCACTGGCCCAGCTCAAGAGCACTTTCTCCATGAAGACTTGTGCAGCTCCTCACGCCCCTTTCAAGGAGAATGAATCACTTCACCCTCCTTTACATTTCCACAATGCTTTGATACACATCTCTCATTTAAACACTTCAGATTATGTTGCAATTTTGCTTTTTTGTTATTTTATGAGCCCCACAAAGGCAAAAACCATGCTTATTTTTTTTTTCGGTCCACCATAACAGTACCCAAGAAAGTAGATTGGATTTGATGAATGTTTAGTGAATGAACAAATGATGTTTCAAAATTAGTTTTAACCTTGTGAATTTCCTGGCCCTATCTAATCACTGGCTTGTGCAATGGACATCTCCAAGAATCCATCCCCGACTCTTTGATGTGGAAATGCTCATTGACTGCATTTCTCCTTCTGGGAATGGCAAGGAACCAAAGTCAGGGAAATAGCAGATAACAGTAAAACCCAGGATCCAGAGCCTTGAATTAGTACAGCAGGCATCAGATGCCAATCTTAGGTCAGGAATAAAAACTGGACCTCCAGGCATTAACATGCTCTCCAGGCTGACTGAGCTGCTCCCCCACCACCACCACCAAACACACAATGTGCCCAGCTCAAAGCTCCTAGGGCAGCTGGCATTTCCAAATCCATAGTCCAAAACTTCATAAGAAGAGATGAGCTGAGCTGAGCTGATCCCCAACTGGCAAGAATAAATGAAGGAAAAGGAGATTTCTTAGCTGAGAAGCCTCTGAGAAAAGGAAAAATTTAAGCTTCCTAAAATTCATCACTCTTGCCACATGCTGTGAATTTTCCATTCATACCAGCAATTGTGGGAATTTCAGCTTCTGAATATAACATTGGGAAATTAATGAACATTTTATAAATAAGTCCTGAATCAGAGCAGATCCCTTGTTAATGTTCTTCAAGCCTTGTAAGAGCTAATCTTCCAACCAAGGCCCTCACTCTTTCAGACAGTTCATGCCAATAAGGAGGTCCCCAATACACTCCTGTGACCCTCTTATTGCCACCATTCTGATATCTGAACCCGTATTCTCCAGGACTTTCATATTTGGCCAAAAATCAAAATAGACTGTTCAGGATGAGAACTAGGAGAAGAAGATAGAGGATGGGAAAGTGAGAATTAGGATAAGAAATTAAAGCAGAGTGGTGTTTGGGGCTCTGACCAAAGCAGAAATAACATGTTATGGTTTGGATGTGAACTCTCTCCCAAAAGCTCATGTGTGAGACGGTGCAAGGAAGTTTGGAAGAGAATGATTGGGTTGTAAGAGTCTTAACTCAACCAGTAAATTAATCCCCTGATAGGGATTAACTGAGTGGTAATTGAAGTGGTAGGGTGTGGCTGGAGGAGTTGGGAATTGGGGGCATAGCTTTGGGGTATATGTTTGTATCTGGAAAGTGAAGTCTCTCTCTGCTCTCTGATCATGATGTGAGCTGCTTCCCTCTGCCCCAGACTTCCACCATGATGTTCTGTCTCACCACGAGCCCTGAGGAATGGAGCCGGCCTTCTATGGACAAAGACCTCTGAAACCATGAGCCCTCAAATAAATTTTTCCTCTTAAAATTGTTCAAGTCAGATCTTTTAGCCACAGTAGTGAAAAACTGACTAACACATATCCCTTGGCTTGTGGGGCATAAGTAATTTGAGTCACCCAGAATGAGTGTGTGGGCACCATTCTCATTGTCTGGCTTAAACTGATCCTGAAAAGTTATAGTATACTCTCTAGTGCCAGCAGTCTTCCTACCAGGAGGCTGTCTTGGATCAGACCCCCAGGTGACCTCCTGAAGCACAAGAGCTTCTTGGGATATCTGGTCAACCTCACGTAGAAGTTAGGGGTCAGAGGCAGTGCTGAGAGGAAATGCAGTGATTAGGCTCTGCTCCTGACTGGGAGCATCTCTCTGGCACTATCCTCAAAACTGTTACACAGTTTTCAGATCCCAGTGCAGAAAGAAAAGGCAGGACTTGTTTAAAAATAATTTAGAATTTCAAGGCAGTGGAGCTCTCTGACTACAGAGGTTGTAGACCATGAACCTGGCCCCGATTGCTGACCTCGGCTGGTCCTAAGACACTAAAAGGGAACTTGGAAATTTTCAAAGAAGGTATCCCAAAATGTGTGGCCCCTCAAACATAGGCACTGGCATAGGAGTCATGATGACTAGGGTCCACATAAAGTAGTGGGCCAATATTATACAAAACAAGGAGCATGATTAAAAGTGATTCACCATTATCCATTCCCAAGTGCCCAAATGTCAAGAAATTCATGATAAAAAAATGACTAAGTACTTTATGAGGCACTTATTTAGTAGAATATTACAGAGCTACCCAGTAGAATATTGTGTAGCTATCAAAAATAATGTTCTTATGAAAGACTTCTAATCATAGAGTAAAATTATTGAAAATTATTGAATTTTCAAGTGAGTCAAATATAATCATAATTATGTAAGAATGCATACATTAAAAATACTAGTTTAAATAGAGATATAATTTCAAGAGCACGTAATCCTGAGTGGAAATGTTATAAGTGACTATATATATATATATATATATATATATATATATATATATATAAATAAATGTTATAAGTGACATATATATATGACTCAAAAATTTTCCAGTGAACAAATATAAATTTTATAAATAAAACAAAATTTCATGGATTTTGGTAAAATATAATAAATTATAACTATGTATAATATCTCAAGACTTCTTTCTGCTGATGAATTATAGAAAAAATATTATGAAGCTTTATAAAAAATGCAATTTTTTACTTGGAATAAATGCTATTCCAAGTGTTCTTTAATTTCTAAATGACAAGACAAGGACAATGTTACTTTACATAATACTGATTTTTAAAAACTTTTGACACAATAATATTAAGCACTAAAAAAAAAATATTTTGAGTTTTTGCCCAACTAATTTACCTATTGTCAACCTATCCCTTTCTGACCCTTGAAGGGGGGGTCACGTCACTCACTTACTGTTCTACATACTAAGCTAATGCCAAATGAGAATCTAGAAGACAGAATTTTAGATTCAAATAAGTAAAGCAAAACTTTACATTCTTTGAGGTATATTAACATTATCCTGTTCTTGGTATCCTGTTCTCTCCATCGGACATTTATATTCTTATGAACTCTTTTCTTGCATTCCCACTAGCTAAGAGAAGGGGAAGCAGATTTTGCCGGTTGGAGATTACTCAGTCTCTATTCATCTAAAACACTCCCTTTCAGACTTGCTCAGTTCAAACAAATTTTCTGATCCCCTGAATCACAAAAACTCAGTTGAGAGAAATAAGAGACAAAGAGGATTTCTTGAAAGATAATCAGAGTATCCATTACTCTGGATACAACAAACTTAATCCTTGGATTAAGCAGAAGATGGGGATTAAGAGGGAGACATTGTTCTGTGAGAGCCCTGAGGAATGGAGCCATTCCATGAGGTACTTTTTCCACCCTCTGCTTTGCAGTTGTTCCATTGGCCTCTTTGAAGTGAGAGATAAGAAATGGAATGAGCTCTATTTGATGTATGCAGGGACAGTGAGGACTATATGTCAATGAGGACAGCCCAAGAGATACATTTCCTCAGGTATCCATTCCTAATCTTTAATTTGTTTTCATCTTATGGATACTTTGACCATGAAAGGATTCCATTTTCTTCTTGCTTGCTTTGACCTATAGGAAACTCAGAGACAAATTTGTACCTGATATCTAATAAATGCATCATTTATGGCATTTATTTTGTTCAATAACCTTACACTTAGTTCCAACTGACTTTTCCTTCCCTTATTTTTTATCGGTCCCAGTTTTTTCACTACTTAGTTTTTGTTTTGTTGTTGTTTTGTTGTTGTTTTTAATCTTATGTGCTTTGTAAACCACATCAACATGGTTTTGAAATGATGAAGCTCTCTTGAACCTGCAGTACCCGGAGTCATGGGAACACCCAATTTTGTAGACACAGTAATTAAAGACTGTTCCACAGCGAGCATGTCTCTCCCGTTGAGCTGTACTCCTCAGGAGTATAAACTATGCTTTACCATGTGGTACTTGGCATATAATAAGCAGTTGCTAAAACATTTAATTAAATGAATGCATATCGGGTTGCTTTGAAAATGATTGAGAAATGTGCAGTGACTTTCATTGTGAAACGTGATAGTTTGCGTTAAAATATTGTGATAATCTGTTATCATTGGATAAGTATTTAGAAAATGAGCTGAAATCTTAACATTAGATGAAAAATCAGTACTAGCCACAAAGTCTTGTTCTGACAAATGACTGGCTGTAAACATGTTTGACACTCTATTCATGTAGCTCTATGAGGCAGGTCCCACTGAGTGGGCTATCAGCTTGAAGATCTTCAAGTCACAAAATCTTTAAGCAAAATGCTTTAGTGTTTTAGTTAACACAAAACAGGCAAATCTCTTCTGTGGGGAAAACTAGCATAATTTTCAGGAGTAGATTATACTCAGAAACCCCTGAGCAACCAGGAAAGCCATTGTTGTAGTAAGTCCTAAATCTAAGGCTTCCAAGCTCTCTGGACTTGATAAAAATGGCTACAATCATAACACAGTAAAAACAGACAATGTCTTAAATTTGTTTAGTACTTTACAGCCTTCCAAACTTTTGACTATGCATCTAATAATACAAAAACTATTGCCATTTCGTAAACATTCACTGTGGGCCAAGCACTTTATAAACATTAAGCAGGAAAAAATATGGGAATTAATAATCACTTCTCCTTCTACCTGATCCCGGGACCCCTCTTTTGGTGCTGAAAGAAGATATCGGGCAGGGTTGCAGATGAGGAAGAAAACAAGTAGAAAGATACAGGTAGGTAGCAAATTCAAGCATCATTGGGGCAAGAGGCTTCTGAAAGAAAGATCTGCCTTTCTAAGAAGAGACAGGAAAGCCTGAGAAAGATGACAGCTGCTGTGGGGAAATAGAAGAAATGTTCATATGTGACATTTAGAGAGTTTTGTGGCACGACGTGCAATGTAATCCCTTCCATGAAATCTGCAGTCAAAACGTGTGAGGCATCTCCATGCAGAAACACAAGCTAGGGGGACCCAGAGAGTGTGAAGACCGAAACATGCCTGGATTGGGTTCATGGTCTCTTTCCTTTCTTTCTTTGTAAGATTCAGGTGTCAGCAAACTACAGCTCCAGGTACTAACTCTGACCAGCCTGAACCTAGTTTGCAAACAAATTTTCATTGGAATGCAGCCATGTCTAGTCTACTCTTTTCAAGGTTTGGTCAACGCTGTTTTCTCACTACACTGGCAGAGGTGCATAACCACGGTGTAGTCTGTCTGGCCCACAGAGTAATGTCTGTGCTTACTACCTGGCTCTTTACAAGAAGTTTGCCAAACTTTGTTCCTAATTACTAAGTAAGAAAAAGAGGATCAATGAAAGGGAAAATATTTTATCAATCAGGTTGATAGTGTTGGAGAAATTTGGAGTCAGAAAACTTGAGTTTAAGATATATTCACTGTTTCCTTGGCCAAGTATTCACATCCATGCTATGGGATTAATAATACACAGGTCACAGAGTTACTGGGAAGCTCAAATGTGAAAATCATTTTTTTAAAAAAAATGCTTTGAAATTTGCAAACATTAGAGAAATGTCAAGTATTGTTAGCCATGGCTCAAAAGTGGTGACATTGTAAATAATGAATACTATTTATTTGTTTATTTATTTATTTATTTATTTTTGTCTCTTAGTATCCATGAAGGCTTAGTTTCAGAACCAAAAACCCCCAGCAAATATCAAAACTTTATGGATATTGAAGTCACTTATATAAATTAGGATGGTATTTACGTATGCCTAAAGTCATCTCTAAATTACTTATAATATCTAATACAATGTAAATGCTATGTAAATTGTTGCTATATTGAATCGTTTAGACAAGGAAAATGTCTGTCCATGTTCAGGATAGATACGAATTTTTTTTTCTACATACTTCTGCTCTGTAGTTAGTCGAATCCAAGGATATGGAACCCATGGATACTTATGGTCAACTATATATCAAATGTCAGTATCGATACAGATTATAGGTGTCTTCTGCTACAACATCTCTGAACAGGAAGGAACTAGACAAAGTGCTCTGCAAAGGTTTATAAAGGATACTTTGTCTTCCTTCTAGATTTATCAGTATGGCACATTTTGTCTTAAAACTTCCTATCAGAAATTTAATTTGAAATTTCCCTCTATGGAAACTTGTCATTTCCATGAAATCCATCAGCTGTGACATTCGGTTCATTCCCAGGAATTTCACCAGGCTAAAGAATCTGAGGAGCTAACAACTATAAAAGAAAGGATTATATTCAAGCAATGGAAATTAAGCCTTCACAGTGACTTAGCCCTAAAAAGATCAAATGACTTTTGGTCTTTCAATGAATAAAGGATGTTCATAAATTCCTTATATATTTTATAAATTTGGAATTTAAATGGGGTGGAGGGGGAGTTTGAGATAAACCATCTGCCAATGGCACTTGAAGGCAATCTCATAAATGCTTTTAGGACAACAAGAATATATCTTAGCATAATTACTATCCATCACATGAGGCTCAGATGCTCAGTACATTCTTTAAGTCCCTTGAAGACTGCCTTCATTTCCATCCTGAAATACAATTTTGTTGCCTCAACAAAGTCTTTAATATGCCCCCATAAAATATGATAGATCAGAGGAACAAGCAGACAAGCAATTGATCCACCTTTCTCCAAATGACATTTAAGGGCTTACTTATTAAAGTTTTAGGATAGCTAAAACAGATAATTATACATTTCCACAAAACCATCCATCTTTCCTGTTGCCCATTTGCTCCTGAGAGAGAGAACAGTCTTCTTGTTGATTTTCCATTGATGAAATTCATTTCAGTAAACTTCATCCAAGGAGAGGTTAAGATGTTATGCATTGTACTACCCTGATTGAGAGCAATTTGCATCTCAAAACTGATACAGACTTCAATTTGCTAACCATCTAGCAGTCCTCATCACAATGATAGCTGCCATGTTTTGTTTATTGGGCTTGAAAAAAAAAGAATAAATTGCACATTATGGGGTTGTCCTGAAATACTTTAATAAATTTGCTTTTAAATGGTATTCAGAGAGTACCTGGCATGCTTTTAATCTAAGGCATTAAAGATCAAACAATGTACAATAAATTAGTGATGAATCTATATTTGTAATTACCATTGTGGATTCATATTTCCTTCTTATCTCAGAATTACCTTTTCTTGGAGCATTCTTTCAAATGTAAAGAAGGAAGTATCATCTTTAAAGACCCTCAAAATCATCTTTGAGCACAATGAATAATGTTTCCCAAATATGGTTGCCCATCAGAATAACCTGAGAACTATTAAAGATTCAGATTTCTAAAAATATTTCAAAAGACCAAATCAAAATCTCCAGGGGGTTGGATCCCTGTTCTATTTATTTTTAATGACAGCTTCACAGGACTCATTCATAACTAGTTCAATACCAGTCGGGGCACTTTCAAACAACACTGAATGATATATTCTCATTCTAAGGGACTGAACCTGGGCCTTTGAAAAAAGCATTAATGGTTCACAGAAAAGCTAAAACTCGGTAATTAAGTTAAAAATGAGTAAGTACATGAGACCTCAATGAATGAAAACATATAATTATATTAAAGTACACAAAAGATCAAAATAAAACAAGAGACAGTTCATGCTTATAAATAGTTTAATTGACTCTATAAAAAAAATCAGTTCTCCCCAAGTACAATTCCAAGTCTTATTCTAAAGTGTATATTTTAAAATGTTCCTAAATACCCAAAGCAATTCTGAAAATGAAAAGAAAATGTGAGGGAAGAAGTTGGTTCTATCAAATATGAAGACATATGACACAAACCAGCAGTATAATTGAAAATAATATGGCACTGATACAAGAACAGACAAATAGGCCCATGGAAGAGAATGAAGAATTGAGAGAAGGAGAGAGAGGACCCAAATCTCTGGGTGGAGGAAAACAACTTGCACAGTAGATGGTGCTGGGAACCTGGCTCACTGTGCCACAAGTTTAGCTGGATCCCGGCCTAACACCAGGTACAAGGCAAACATCAGGCGAGTTTCATTCTTAATGAAAAAGGTAGAAGTACAAATTTAATAATGTCAGAGGATATCTTTAGGATCTAATTGAGGGGAAGGATTTCTTAAACAAACTCCCCAAAAGCACATATGACCAGGCCAAAATTGATTAATATACTTCTATCAAAATTAAGATCATTAAGTTTAAGGAAGAAAATTGTAGACAAAGGTAATAGACACATGGAACTTTGAAAGAGCAGAGCTATAATGTCTAAAACTATCAAGGGTCAAGTGTTTGGAATACATTTTAAAAAGAAGGGTAGAGGGAACTCTTTCAAATCAACAGGAAAATATCACCAGCCCCCATTTAAAAAAATGGGCAATAGAAACAAATAAGCAACTAGTAGAAAATAGAGTCTGATAAATACATAAAAAGAAGCTCAAAGGAATTACTAAAGAAAGGCAAATCCTAATACTGAGATGTCACTTGACACGAGGAAATTGGTATAAATCAGAAGTCAGGATAATGACAATGTGTGGCTGCAGAAATTTCCATGCAGGGCTCATACAGAATGTGCAGCTCTGCTGGAGGATCCTGCAGTTATGTAACCAAAGTTTACTCAGACCCTATGATCTAGCCCCTGTGATGGTTCAGACATTTTCACAGAGGTTAATAAAAGCACATACATAAAAATATTTATGATTGCATTGCTTATTGTGGTGGGAAATCATAAGTAACATAGTTGTGCAACCCCAAGGGATGCTTATGTTCAGTGGAATATTATGCAGCTGTTAGAATCAACAGTCGGTTACACACACACACACACACACACACACACACACACACACACACATTCACACAGACAGATGTTAAAAAACATTGTTGAAGGGAGATCAGTGGAATAGAGCAAGTGGATCAGAGGGAGGCAGAAGAAAATGGAAAGGGAAGGTACTGGGAAATGAGAATAAGCAAACTATGTTATGTGCACGTACTAATATGGCAGGATGAATCCCATTATTGTGTATATCAGAATGTACCAACAAAAAAAATTAAAACATGTGGAACATAAAAGCAAAAAGAGAATGAGATCTAGAACACAATAAAGCCAGCCTCAGCAACTTAGCACTAATCAACTCAGAGAGACCCTTTCCTATATATATATATATATATATATATATATATATATATATATATATATATATATATATATATATAATGGGGTTGGAGATATGGCTCAGTGACTGAGTTCCCCTGAGTTCCATTCTCAGTACCAAAAAAAAAAATCATACACATGAACTTAAAATCCATGTTCAGAAACAATGATACACATTTTATAACAACATATACAAACAAAAGGATCTATTCCAATCATTTGAAAGTGGCTGACTGTGGGTGGGTGAAGGAAATAAGAAGGGGAAAGGAAGGAAGGAATTGGGATGGCAGGAGTGTAGCTTAGTGGTAGAGGGTGGGCTGAGGCCCTGAGGTGGAGCAGGGTGGGAGGAGTAAGCAGCGGCTATGAAATTCAAAATAGGAGTTAGTGAATTCTCTGTGTCAGAGGGTTACAGAGAGAGAGAGGGAGAGAGAGACAGAGAGAGATAGAGAGACATCCTAAGCATTTGAGCTCCTTTGCATCTAAATTGCTGTTAAGCCTAAACAATTGCAAACAAAAGTAAATACTACTTTAGCTAAGTACCAGGGGTGTGGGAGACCACCCAGCTGTGACTGCCTTCTACCTTGACCACTGGATTCCTGGGGAAGGCCCAGTGTCTCAAATTCCTTGCCCAGTGAGGCCTTAGAGCTGGATCCTTATCTTTCATTGCTCTGTTTGTCTGTGAATAAATATATACATTATTCTTGTTCTTTTAATTCTGTAACCTCTTCAGAGCAGTTAAAAAATATGTTAAAAACTCATTAACTTTGACGAGATATTGATGATGCCAGCGGTTAATTATGAGCCAGCTGGTGTTATGGCAAGAATTAAAAAGTTAGACATTGGAAGTTTGTTTAAAAAAAAAGCCAGCCACACTGCATTCACTGGGGGATTGCTGCAAGAGCATCGACTCACAACACAGGTCAATGAGAGATCCGAGGATCTGCAGATGCAGTTGCATCCCTTATTCCATTCCATCATTGGCATCTTGCAGGATTTTCCTGGCTGAGAAGATAAAACCATAAGGGCTTTAAATTCCCAAGCTTTGTGGTGTTAACTGATTGCAAGCTGGGGTCAAAAAGACATTTCTCCCCAAGGAGGACTCCTCCACAATTTAGAGGCACTGCGGGGGTTCTGACATGCCTAAAAAGCATTCAGCAGTGGTCATTGTCAAGCATAAAATAGCAAAATTTAGTATGCTTTTATGTTTGTGCTGAAGAGGGAAGTGTGAAAGTGTTGAGAGATTCCCCTCATCAGGAGTGGGAATCTTTCATAAGCCTGCCACCCAATAAAGTCTTTCCTTTTGTAGTCAAAAGAGGTAATTTATTTTTCTTTTCTTTTCTTTCTTTCTTACTTTCTTTCTTTTTTAAAAAAATCTTTTCAGTACTAGGAATTAAAACCAGGGGCACTTTACCACTGAGCTACATCCCCAGTCCTTTTTGCTTTTTAATTTTGAAGCAGGGTCTAACTAAGTTGCTGAGGCTGACCTCCAACTTGTGATTCTCCTGCCTCAGCCTTCCATTCTTGTAAGTCACTGGAATTACAAGAAGTATAATTTTTGAAAGAGAAACCAGATTGTAAGTCACAGTTATGGCTTTTTAAAGAAACAAGGAAAATACAGCAGAAGAAAAGAAAACTTCGCCTATTTCAAAAGACATTTCAATTCATACATAAAAAAGAGCATAAGATGGGCAATATAGAACAAGGATCCAGGATGCTGATTCTGGGATTCATCAGACCTCACTTTGTAAGAGTCTGGTGAAAAGTTGGAGGAAGAGACCACCAAGAGACTGACTCATGCAATTGCAGAAGGGGATTTATTGAGGATCTAATTCAGCGCGCTGAGGCTCCAGGCTTACTCAAGAAGGGAGAACTGCCCAGAGCCCAGAGCAGAAGTTAAGCAGTGCTTAAGTACACTTTTTTTTTTTGGGGGGGGGCTTTGTATACATCAGAACAAATCAGCATGAGGCACAGGAAAATTGAACAACAACTCTCATACATGATTAGCACATTCATAGGAGGGAACAGGTCGGGCAGGGGTGATTGGTCATTCCTAAGCGGGGTACACATTCAAACTGATTGGTTCGGGCCCTGTATGCCTACGTGACAAGCTGCACAGGGCCCTTGGCTAAATGGCCAGTAGGGCGGTGTCTTAACTGCCTCAGGAATTTCAGGTTCTGTGTGTAGCAGAGGAACTTAATACCTGGTCCTTCACTTTTTAACTCAGGCCTTGCAGCTTAGAAACTTTACCCTTTCAACTTAAGCAGAGGAGGAACCTCGCTTGCTCATCTGGCATAGGTAAGTTACTCCCTGGTCTGTAATAGGGTATCATATCTGTACCTGCTTCTTTAGCTTTGTCATGATTAAATAAGATGAGGTGCATAGAATGCTTTATGTCACCTGGAAAATGGAGGGAACATATGAGAATATTATTTTTAGTTCTCAGGTAAGCAATAAAGGGCAGGGCCTGAAATCAAACTGCAGAGGGTCACTTCCTAGCTTTGCCACCTATTTCAATGACAATGGGCAAGTTGGGGGACCTCTTCAGGATTCAGTCTCCTCATCAATAAAGCAGAAGTAATAATAGGTTATACCTAACAGTGTTGTATTAGGATTCAACGAAATGATCCATGGAAAGC
Source organism: Ictidomys tridecemlineatus (assembly GCF_052094955.1). Lineage (NCBI taxonomy): Eukaryota > Metazoa > Chordata > Mammalia > Rodentia > Sciuridae > Ictidomys > Ictidomys tridecemlineatus. The sequence goes on along the minus strand of NW_027521166.1, from coordinate 58,410 downwards.
ATTAGCATGTTTTGCATGTAGTGATCAGTCCCTAATGATAGCTATTACATATTGCCCTCGTTATTACTATTACAACAAGTACAGTTGCTATATGTCCTTTATTGATCCTAATGGCAGAGAACAAGAACCCAAATTCTTTGTGGAACTTTGTAATGCACAAGGAAAGATGCATGTAGGTGAACATACAAAATCACTTTCTCTGAAGCTTGGAAAGGGCTGGAACAGAACAGTAACACTTACCCTTAGCATCTTTGGTATCTATTCCTCTAAGTTCTGGTTAAGCAGTGGTACATGTCCAGCCTCCTCCCACCCAAGCCTCAGCTGTGTGGCATGATGGACAGCCTGTGAGCTGTGCTGTGTGGCTTTCCCACTCATTGTCACTGAACTCTGCCCTTCCCCATCCAAAGAGCGGCCTAGCTGCACATCCATGGCAGATTGGACCATGATTGTCTCTCCCCCACTCAGAGAACAATCATTGTTGTTTACAAACTTCTCTTTTTATGAGGAGCAAAGTTACCAAGAAGGTTTTCTTTTCTTGGTTCCCAGGAGGCTCTTTATTTTACAGACCTACTCTCAACTTTGCACAGCTTGAGTTTGTTCTAAAAACCTAGTCATCATTACTGATGTGCAACATTAAAAAGATTTTCATTTTTTCCTTCTGCAAATCAACACGTTCAGCCCAAGTCTCACTTATCTTGACCCCCTCATTTCTCTGAAAACAAACCTCCCCAACTCATCTCAGAACATTCATTTTTTTCTTTACCTATTCCATATGGCTTTCTCTTTCCTAATGTGATTTCATTTTGAAAAACTAAAGGGAGGTGGGTGTGTGTGGAAAATGCTATGAAGATGAAGCTTAGTATAGTGTAAATGTTAATTCATTTGAAACAATGGGGTAAATACCAAACTAAAAATTCTTTTTGTTTTCTTGGAGGCCACAGAAATCATCTTATTCCACCATTAAAGAACTTGCAATACCTAAGTCATTAAATATGTTGAACAACAAACAATCGGCCTCTGTACTCAGAAATAAACACAACTGGACTATCATGCTAAATTCTTCCCAATTCTACTCTCACAACTAATTTTTCTCATTTTTAAAATTATGAGCCTGTATTACTTTTACAATTGAAAACAAAATCACTTTTGAAAAACTCGGACATAATTGAATGTAGACAGACAATCTCACCATACCAATCCTTCTCTGTTCCTTCCTTTTCTGGTTGTATTAGAGAGTGACTGCTAATGACAGCCATGCTCATCTATGTCATGGGCTGGATCTCAGAAGGCTGACAATATAATCTTTCTGCCAAGCATCCAATAACACACTTTAGCTTACTGTTTGTGGTCTTGTGTTTTTACATTCCAACTCTTGACTCATTGTGTGTGTGTGTGTGTGTGTGTGTGTGTGTGTGTGTGTAGATCACACGTTGTTCCAGACTGTCTTTGAGAAGAACACATCTCTTTAAATGAAGAAAAGTGTTTCAGGTGAATGCCAAGATCATATGAGGAATCATGGCATGGAGTTGCTATTTCTTTGTTGCTGCCGGTTAGTTGCTTTAAAGATGAAATTCAAGGGCAAGTGTACCTCTAAGAAAATCTTTTGTAGCATATACAACCACTTGTACGTTTCGAATGATCACAAACTGCCTTCTGCAACTTTTGATCAGGGTGACAAATCTTGGCTCAGAAAAGATATTTAGCGATGTGTCAGCCCCATCAATAAGCTCAAAGGAAAAGTAGTTCATTTTTAATGGAAATTCTGTTTACAAAATATACTATGTATATAACCAAACTCTTAGAGGAGATAACTCACTCTGGCAAATGGGCTGCATACCTAATAGAGTAAAATAAAAGTGAAGCAGAACACATTGTACTTACAGAAATGAAGTACATGCGACATTTTATAGTTACTACAACAGTGATTTTACATCATACAGAAGGTTTCATGTTCAGTCTTGATTTAGATTCAAGATGCAGAAGAAAAAAAGTTGGGAAAGATGGAAAAGGAATGGAGCCATAATATTAACTAAAATTGTATGCTTATTTTTCAAAAATCTTTAGACGGATACAAGATTGTTGAAGTCCCTAGAATTGATGGGATCTTTGCCAATTTCTCAACTCCATTGGTCTAGCTAGTGTTGTCCCCCTAATTAATGTTGGGATCATTCCCATGACAGACATTGTTAAGATATTTTCTTTTTTAAAAAATATTGTTTTAGTTGTTGACGGACCTTTATTTAATTTATTTAATTTATTATACAGATGGCCTCACACATGCTAAGCAAGTGCTCTACCACTGAGTAACAACCCCAGCCCTGTTAGAACATTTTCTAACTTGCTTTGTTTCTACTTTAATTTGATTTTTACTATCAACCAATAAGTAAGAAAGGTGGTCAGCACTATTTCCAATAAGCAAAGGGAAATATGGAGGCCTAGAGGAACCCTGCTCCCTGCCTAAAATGATAGTACCTTCCTCCAGATGGCTCTGGGTGCTGACTACCTTCATTCACAAAGAGAAGGAAAAGACAGAGGATACCATCATTTGGGTCGATCACACAAATTCTATATCGCTGGAATATCATGTTAAATTCTTCCCAATTCTATTCTGACAACTAATTTTCTGTATTATTTGGATTCAAAGGATATAAACAGAGTCCTTGGAAATACAGAAGCAGAAGTCAAAGCCTTATTAATCTAATATCATTTGCAAGTCTAAAATGGCATACACAGAATAAATCAGTGGATATAGTTGAGATCACCAAAAATTTTTGAAAATATTCCAGAGATCTAAACCACAAAAACAAAAAGGGAAAGAAAGAAAACAATGACAATGAAAGATAGGAGTTTGAGGAAGGTAGATACTGAAATGAAAATATGTGGTCCTGAAAGCAATGCGGGTGCAGATTCATATCCCACTGGGGTCATTTATGCCCCAGCTCCTAACTCTTGGCATGGAACTGATGCTCAATAATTTTTAATGAAAGATTAAATGCATGAAAGATCCCTCCCTTAATGAGTATAGGCCAAGCAGAAAAACAAATATGAAGGTAAACAATTGTTTCAATGCAGCAATCTCAATAATAAGAGTCAACATTTTTTTTAGCAATTACTAAGCTAAAGATCCCTATGTCTATTAATTCATTAAATATTTACAGTGATCTTTGGAGGTAGGATCTATCAATAGCCTTGATGCAAAGACAAATTAATTGACACACAGAATCATACAGATGGCAATCTGCAAAACTGGAATAAGAATTCAACATGGGTTGTATTAATAACACTCATTCTGTGTTGTAATGGGAAGAGACTCCACATTAACTCATGACCACTGGTAGATTCCAATAAAAGCCACAATTATTTATTCCCTTCATCTTCACACTCTTTACCATTGACTTTGCATCTTTTTTTTTTTAATCCAAAGAGGTTGAATCTGTTTCCCTACCCCATGTATCTAGGTTGGCCTTGTGACTTGCTTTTGCCAATGGAATGTGTTGAGTGTGACAGATGTTTTGGTTCTGTGCCTAGGACTCAAGAGGCCTTGCTTCTATCCATTTTCTTGGGGCCCTGCCATTGCCATGTGAACAAGTCTGGAATTGCCTGCTGGATCATCATTACATGGAACACAACTGGGTTGGTTGATTAATCCCAGCTGAGGCCTAGAGATGCGAAAGAGTCTTTCCAAGATCAGCAGAGCCTGCTAGCTGACCAGCATCGAATGGCAGAGGCATAAAGGAGTGCAGCCCAGATTAGAACTACCCAGCTGAGTCCAGCCTAAACTGCCAACCTGCAGAATCAGGATTTAAATAGTTATTTGTTCAAAGCCATTATTTTTATGTGGTCTATTAGAAATAACTAAGTGATACATCCAACATATCAAGATCTGCCAGGATCATGCTTAAATTTTTTTTAAGGCCAGTAAATGATTTGAGAGACAGAGTGCACCTTAGGATTGCCAAAATAAAAATATTTTCAGAGGACCAGTGTGGAAAACGATTGGTGCCCATGGCAGGACTAATGATTGGTGCCCAAGATACTATGAAAATATATTGAAAGAGGAATCTTGATAGCCACTGTTTGTATTGTGGTAGACTACTTTCAAAACGTTCTCCAGTGACCACCCAACTTCCCTTCCGGATCTTCTACAAGGCTGCAATCAAGGTATCAGCTGGGTCTTCGGCTTCACCTGAAAGCTCAGGGAGGATCAGCTTCCAAACTCCATGTGACTGCTGGCAGGATCCCGTTCCTCAAGGGCTGTTGGCTAGAGGCCCTCAGGTCTCTGCCATGTGGATCCTCTTTAGGGCAGCTCACAATGTAGCAGTTTATCTCTTCAAAGCAAGGAGAGAGAGAGAGAGAGAGAGAGAGAGAGAGAGAGAGAGAGAGAGAGAATATATGCAGGCAAGATGGAAGTAACAGTATCTTATGACCTAATCTTGTGATATTTGATATTTCATTACCTTTCTCACATTCTTTTTATTAAAAGCAAGTCACTAAGCACAGCCCAGGCACAACCAGAGGAAAGTTCACATAGGTTTATGAATAACAGGGTCTGGAGAAAATTGGGAGTCACTTTAGAAGAAGCCAACCATATAACTAAGTTCTAGGAAATCATGAAGATATGAGTTTTGTAAACAGGGACTTATTCATCAAATCTCAAAATGCAAGGCCTTAGGAAACTAGTCTTTTGGAAATGTGAAAGAAGCATTTTTTTCATATAAATAAGTGATCTTATTGTCCCAAAAGCATAACAAAAGTGAAACTATAAATAAGTTTTAAAAGGTTTGGGAAAATTGTCAGATGCTGGTTCTATAATGGAATATTGAGGGAGTGTAAGGAATGTGCTCTGTGGATCCCTAATGATTTCAAAGCAACGTCAAGAAAGACGACCTTGGCTCCCTACAAAACATTCCTCAGAGGCAAGCAAGATGGACCATTGGCCTAATCCGTTATGGCATTTCTTATATACTTATGCATAACACTATGTGGGAATGCAATAAAAATTTAAACAAGGTACCAGAGTTCAACAAAATAAGAGGATACAGCTTTTGAAAAATGGAGACATAGCATTCCTACATGGTCTCTAAGATATTCAATGTGCTACTGCTCTTTTCTGCTCATTCCATCCACAGGAGCTCATCTAAATCATAGATTTCAAAAAAGCGTGTCTTAGTTCCTCACAGAATTAAAGAGAAGAAAAGAGGGTTTTGTAGGTATTACTGTTAGAAAGAGGAGGAAAATATCTGACTTGATATGACAGGGCTTTCTTTTATACCTACATTATGTTCAAGAGTTTAAAACAGCTAAGCCATTTATTTTGCCCTCAGGCAATGTCTGAGTAGATATTTTAGGCATACACTTGGAGCTTGGGGGGATTTTTTTCCCTCAAGTTTATAAAGAGAGGCATGAGGATGGGTGTATTGAAGGCTTATGCTTTACAATACGCATAGTAGGGCAAATAAATATTCCTGGCTAATGCAGTAGCACTTAATTAGAAGATAAACATCCCTCAATGAAAATAACAAATTTAAAAGTTTCCACATAAGTAAAGTCATACATTTTGACATTGTAAGAGCAGTAGTTTCTGTCAATCAACCTGAATTCTCTTTAAGCCTTAAACATATAAATCACATTGAGAGGGTTATGCATTTCACAAGTGGATTTATATATAAATACTTTTACTGGCTCCAGTTTAACACAACAAAAGAAGTCAAACATTAGTCTGTATTTGTATTTCTTTGCTGAAGTGTTTTGACATAAACTGCACACAATCCTAGCTGAAAAGCAGCAGGCAGTTTGGAACTAACTGCTCCTCACACTTGCATTCTTTGTGATATAATTTTTTTTTTCTCCTTGGAAAATTAGACAGCTCATGAGTGAAAAGTTGACTCAAACCCAAGAGAATGAATTTTAAAAGCACCCCCCCAGCTTCTTTTTTTTTTAGAATTTTTAATATTTATTTTTAGTTTTCGGCGAACACAGCATCTTTGTATGTGTTGCTGAGGATCAAACCCGGGCTGCACGCATGCAGGGCAAGCACGCTACCACTTGAGCCACATCCCCAGCCCCTGCCCCCCCCAGCTTCTACATGTAGAGGAAAGTCCCCACGAGTTCTGCTCTGACCTACAATGATTACAAATTCCAGTGCTTCCCCACTTGGGGCAGAATAGCCTTTGAAACAGCCTTGCCAAGAGCAGATGGATAAAGCTGAGTTGAGGATATCTGTTCATTTATTGCACAGTTTTTCCTGGTCAGGACAAGATTTTGGAGTTTTAGTTGTTCAATCTCTAAATTAATCTAAAAGTATTATCTATTTTTCTTTCTCTTTTTTCTTCTTTTTAGTTGTTTATGTACTCTTATTTTATTCATTTTTTTTATATGAGGTGCTGAGAATCAAACCCAGTGCTTCGCATTTGCAAGGTAAGTGTTCTTCCACTGAGCCACAATCCCAGCCCCATAAACTCTTTGAAAATATTTTATTTAGAGACAGGGTCTCACTGAATAGCTTAGTACCTCACTAAGTTGCTGAGGCTAGCTTTGAACTTGCTGTCCTCCTGCCTCAGCCTCCTGAGCCACTGGGATTATAGGTGTGCACCACAGCACCCACCATCCTTTTCTCTTATTAACCAAAGAAAGTATGGTCTGTGCCTATTGTTGTCTCTTGTTCTGCACTAAAGAGAACAAGTCCCATCATGGAGTTGACTGCCTCAGCATAGAAGGACACATACAGGACTGGGAGTTCAGAAACTTGGTTCAAGGGCTAACTCTTTCACATCCTGGCTGCTGTGTTTCTTTGGACATAGCATTTCATCACAACTTCTTCATTGACACAAAAATGTTGGTCAAACTAGGACCAGTAATCTCAGTGATTTGGAAGGCTGAGGCAGGAGGATTCCAAGTTCAGGGCTAGCCTGAGCAATTTAGGAGGCCCTCAGCAACTCAAAAAATAAAAAGAAAAAGGGCTGGGGATGTGGCTCAGTGGTTAAGTGCCCCGGGTTTGATCTCCAATACTGAATGAATATATATATATATATATATATATATATATATATATATATATATGCTAAAATCTTCCTCAAATTCCCATTCCAATTCTAAAATGAGTCTCTGGTTCTCTAACAGGAGCTTAGCTTTACTATTGTGACCATTTATTTGAATGTGAAATTTTTTTTCTGAGATTTAAAAACTGATCATTAAGGAAAAGAGAGTTTTGAGCTCTAAAGCCTGCAGATCCTGACCATCAACCCCAGTAAATTAGTAGGGCCAATATTATATTCTTTCATGATCAGAAACATCCAGGTAAAAAGCCAAACCAATATTCAGGTCAAGTCTGACAAAGACTTTCAGTGGCAAATTATGTGCTTAATTTGCTCTCAAAGAAATGAAGAAGCTTCCAATACTCAACACTATAGCTTCTAATGTTTCAAAACTGGAGATAAGAATTAACCCCTATCCAATTTTAACTTAAGAAAAAATATATGAAATCTTAAGAAGGAATCACTTCTGATTAAATATACCATTACCAAAAAAAAAAAAAAAGTCCAGAATCTAATCATGATATTTGAGAACCCAAATAGTAAAAGCATAGCTTTGTCTTGTGGATTTTTTAAACATTTAAAATTCAGCTTCATCTCCCATGCCAGCAAGCCTCTAATTTTAAAAGTTGAAATTACAAATTTGCCCCTTTTCCCTAAAACTCTAAACTCTCTCTCTCTCCTTCCACCCATCTTCCATTTTACCATAGAATGAAAGCAGATTGCCTGGGTTTCCAATTGCTGGGGCCCCGAACAGGTCAGCCAAGAGCAAAACAGAATTTACCACAGGGCACTAAATTACCAGGTTGACCATAAAAGCTGGTTGCAGAGGGCAGTGAAGGAAAGAGTTCCCAGTTCCAGGAATCCTTCTCTACCCACAAAGAGGAAGCTTGCAGTGGAGCAGCCCACGCGTCCATGTTGGAGTTAGTTACACATTAACTCATGCTCTTGGTCGTTCACTCCCAGTGAAGCCCAAGAATTTCGTAGGTAGTGTGGTCACCATCTGAGCTTGTCCCAGCTTTTCTTTGTCACTGGAGCTGTGAGCTGTGTTCTGAGTTTTCATGCACCACACACTGAGTTGAAACCGGGAGGGGTTGGGACAAAAAAAAAAAAGAGAGAGAGGTACACAGATGTATAGTTAGTTTTTATGTCCTGTAGGGATACCCTTGAAACATGTTTAAAAATGTCAGTCAAGACATATGGTCAGCTGTCCTAATCCATATTGGGTTTTTATAGGCTACTGTTATGCCCCAATATGCTTTGAACATTGCCAATATGCTTTCTTCACAGAAGCAGCAGTGTGTCCCCTTTGGTTTCTCAGTTCATCCCCAGCACTAGCATTTATAGTGTCACGTATGGAGCAAAATGAAAAACCACATACTGTATCTCATGTATCTGTCTAATGAAATGGGTCCGACAAACCTTGTGCAATCAGTGATGGGGGCCGATTGGCTGAGGTCAGGCCCATCTTGCAGACTGCAAAAGAATCAGCTGTCACCAGTGCCATGTGGCAGATGGACAGTTTGCATCTGATTTCCACTCATGCGCCAAGCCCTTTAGAAGCTGTGGCAGCCCGTGCACCATCAGGCAGCAGCCTTTGATGTCTTGTAGATGGCTGAGGCGGCCATCTTGCCTCTGCATCCTGAGAGGCCCACGTCTTACTCTCAGGCAGCGTTCACTCTGGCCTGGGCCCACGGTGGGCCTGAGAGGGGCCACTGCTCTAAGAGCATCCCCAGTGGCCAGAAGGCTCCGCCAGCTTCCACTTCTACATGGGCAGCAGCTAAAATGTTCTTTCTTTTAAAAAAAGAAACACACACACGCACGCATGCACACACACACACACACACACACACATACACACACACACACACACACCTGAGGTAGAACCTCCTACCTTAGATTCAGATTTCTGGAGGTAAACATGTCTTCCTACCTTTTCCCAGGTCACTAGTACAACACCCTAGACAGTAATTATTTTCCCCCCCTAGAAAATGAGAGACTTTATTGACAATGCCCAACCTTCTGCCTGCATCAATTTCTGTGTAGTCAGCAAGGAAGTCTAGATGTTTCTTTAAACCCAAAAAGAAGAAGAAGAAGAAGAAGAAGAAGAAGAAGAAGAAGAAGAAGAAGAAGAAGAAGAAGAAGAAAAAGAAGAAGGAGGAGGAAACAAAGCTAAAACCTGGGCTGCTTCCTCCTGCCCATAGATGTCTAGAGGCAAATAGTGTCTGCTTTCTCCCTCCTGGGTGACCAGGTTAGCCCCCAGACCATCTTTAGACTCTTATTCCCCCAACATGGCCACCCAAAGTGGCAGCAAGTGTTCATTTCAGAATAATCTGGATTGCAAATTGGAAGGTTTCAAATTTGGTGTCCATTGTAAGGCCCCCTTGGAGCTCTGCTTCATCTGGGTTTGACTTGCCCTGAGCCCTAAAGCAGAACAAAGCATCGTCTTCATAGTGGTAAGACTAATCTCGGGCTGTGAATAGCAAGAGAAATCTGTCAAAACGCTGAGCCTGGAGGCCTTCCAAATAGAGCCCTCGCACATTTGATAGGTGCAGTTAGGAATTCTGACTGGCACGATTAGTTAGAAGTCATGTCACTGCAGCATCGAAGCAGGAGTGGGTCTCTCCCAACCCAGAAGATCCACCAAGAAACGTCTACTTCACTGCACACTCCATTGACAGAGTGCAGGTAGGCAGGGAGGAATTCAGAGCAAATGACTGACAAAATTTAAAAAAAAAAAAACTCAGTGAAAATAAATTTAATAATGTGTGATGTCCAGCCACTCAAAAGTAATAGAAATATTTGGTAAAAATATATAGATATATTAATTTGCCAATTAATGCAAACTGGTTAAAGCCAGTAAATGGAAAAAAATAAAAAGTTAATTAGAGCTTTTTGAAGCTTTGTTATATATACATCATTTGCAGGTGCTACAAAAGTGAAAAATAACCATTATAATTACTAGTATTCAAAGATTCATATTTTTCCCATGTAATTTATTTAGGATTATCAGTTTCCTTTTAGTTATACAAAAGGCCTGTTAAGGTGTTTCCCACATATTTGGCTCATGTATGTTCCAAAAACAAGCCAAAATGCTGTTGTATTTCACCCAGTAAAGGGAAGCTACTGAGGGGGGTAATAAATAGGCCAAGTTTTACCTGGATCTCTATCTTGGTTATCTTACATGCGTTTTAATTTTTTTCCTTGTTCTTTCTGTCTTTATCTTTCTCTCTCTCTCTTTGTTAAAATACATCTGTTTGTTGACTGCCCCAGATTATATCTAAGTGAGGAGTGGGTGTACCAGCACCTGGTATAATATATGTAGCTTAACAATACATATCATTACATTATTTACAGCTCATTTTATGTTATTCAATAGTAAACTGCAAATTAACCCTTCAAGAACCAGCCAGGAAAAATGCTCCATTAGGTATGAGATGTCCAATGAAGGCTTCTTCTCCCAGCAGAATTGTTAAGGGTACACCTATAACTGTATTTATAAACACGGAAGTGTGTTCATTACAGCAGGAATGCCCACCAGAGCCGGCTAATTCCTCTCTCAGGAAATCTATTTCATAATGATATTCCTTACTACACCACACTTGTACTAGTGCTGATAACACAGGTTATAAAAGGGACTTCGGACGGGAGTCAATTAATGTACTGGCTCTTTAACCTCCTTTATTAGAGCACACTAGGCACCAAAGGGACTCACCATTATGCTGCTGGCAACAGAAAGACCCAAGTGATGCCATTTCATGCCGTCTCAGCCCTGTCTTTGGTGTGCGGCAATGCACATCATGATCTGACCTCGTTAGGCACTGATTCAGCTGTAGGTGGGGAACAGAGGTGAGCTGGAGAAAGTGGGTGCCCAGAGACAACCTTCCTGACACTGGAGAAATCATCAGCACCAAAGGCAACCTCAGGGCCCCTGGTACTTTTCACTGATCTTCAAGGCCATCAAGTTCTACTTGGGAGGAACTGAAGCCCAGAGAGGCAAAAAAACTATCCTCAAGTCACCCAGCATGATAGAAGCAGAACCAGAAATCAGAGTTCCTGATTCCTAGAAGGGGGCCTTCACCCCATCTCCTGATGCTTTTTCAATATGAAAGGCAATCATTAATCAGAAACTAAAGATTGGACCCACGGAAGATAAAGGTATAGAAATATATAAATAAATTTAAATAAGTGGGAAAGAAAGAATGAAATTTTAAACCGAATTGCAAGAGAGAAATTCAAAGTTTCAAACAAGCTCTTTGCTAATAAGAAAGCTGGCTTTTCTTTTTCTCCTCTAATTCACATTAATAGGGAAATAAATGTATGGGTAGAACCAAAAGCTAACATGTTCTTAATAATGTGCAGTTTTCTACAAAAAAAATACAATATAATTTGAGGTGAAAAAGAATCCTTTGCTTTTTTCACTACCCAAACACTACTGTAACCTTTAAAGAACCCAACAATGTCTTGTTGCTGAATTAATTAGTCTCAAGATTATCAGCAATTTAGCTACATTTTGTTGGTAATTAGCTTGATAAATTAAGATCTGCAATAGAAAACATGACATCTCATTGTTCCCGAGGTTTTATGGGATTTTTCTAAAAAACAGCAGCCTTCTTTTAAAACATGCCTTTCTAGTGCAATGAGACAAACAACAAAATCCAAAGTTTGCCGAGTCTGGCTAGAGACACCGACAGCCGGCCCCAGATCCACTGGGCAAAATATCAAAGACTAGCCGTTCGTAATGTAAACTTCAAACATTAAAATAATATTCAAATCCTAGGACTGTGGGCAGTGCCTTCTAGATAGTGAGGAACTATCATTTAATTCCTTCATGTTCTCTTTTCTTTTCTATAGTCATGCCACAAATGGGCTGGTGGGGAAAAATTATGAAAAATCGTGAGACACAGGGAGACGTTTCTGTGTTTGACCGAATGGCTCTGTGTGTGCGAAGAGTGCAAAAAATTGCAAATTAGAAGCCATGCTCTTTTTCATCAAAACTGTCCGCAAACAAGATGATTTCTTGGGCTAATTTCCATTCAGGGGCAGTGAAAGTTATTTGAAGTGACCAAAGCCATTTCAGAAGGGTAAGAAGCATGGAACTATGTCCATGGGGGTAGGAACTGCTTGCTCTCAGAAGTTTGAAATACTCCAGAAGCACTAGAGATACAGTCCCCTCCCTTTCAAAATGAATGGAAATGAGAAAAGGTATCTTCCTCCGAAACATGCTAAAAATATAGCAATTACCTGATACAGATTTGGTGTTATAAACTCCTATTCCAACGCATTCTGTTTCAGCCATAATTTCCATTGCAGAAAACTGTACTAATAGAAACATCCCTATTAATCTGAATTTGAGATATTTCATACAATATATATTACCTGTTTGCTGCCTGCAACCTTCTGCCATGTTTTTTTTTCTCTCTCTTTTTAGGAGGTGTTTTGAGGGGACCATACCATGAGAACAATACACAGCTGCTGCTGTATAGAGATATCTAATTGTCAATATTGTGGAAATTCTACAGCTTATTACGTGCATTCAGTCTAATTCTGGGCAAATTGCCAGTCACTTCAGGGAAAATCAAGTGAGCCACATTACATGTGGTACAACATCACAGCTTTAAGATACCCGGCTGTTTTGCCTCTGGCCAGAGAATGTTTGTACCAGTGCTACCGAGTGAAGGGGGGTAACTACAAATAAAATAAAATTTGTATTTTTTCAAGTGGGCTGCATTTCAAGCCCAGATGTTAATAATGAAAGATTCAATTTAAGGATTTAAATTACAAATAAATAAAGTATGAAACAGATGTGATTTTTAAGGAAGTTCAAATTATCCAGGAAGAAAAATATGTCTGTGCATGACAAAGTAACAGGGATTGTCTTGAAGAGTCTGTTGAAAACAATCTGCTAAGCGCAATTCACCATTAGGATAGGATTGGTTTAGAATGGGAAGGACTGGTGGAGCTTGTTATTAAACAAAAATTGTGTTTAATAAAACTTTATAACCGTGATTAATCCTATGAGGTCCTAAAAGAGTTTGCAGTTTCTGATAAACACATTTTCCTTATTTGCAATGGTAATGATATTTTGAAGTCAATGGAATAAGAACAAAAAACTCTAAGGGTAGAAAAAGGAGGGTTTGGCAGGTACCACCTAGGCAGAAATGACAGGGACACGAAAGAACATGGACCACCCATTAGGACACAGCCTTGATGTGTGCAAGACATGTGTGCTAGAGATGGGTATAAATACTACTGAGAAAGCTATTGAGCAGGCAGTAATGGAGCACATCTTTATTTATACAGACAAGCTAATAAGGCTTTTTTTAAAAAAAATTCTAAGCTGATCATTAGGTTTGCCTATCAAAAGGATGACAGTGATGTAAGACATGGTGTCTCATATTTATTCCATGAAAATGAAATCAGAAGGGACCGTTCAGAAGCTTCACTGTCCAATACGGTGACCATTAGTCATATGTAGCTATTTAAATTTAAATTTTAATTAATTAAAATCAAATAAAATTTGAAATTATATTTTCCATCATGTGAGTCCCATTTCAAGTTTTTAATAGCCACACGTGGCTAGTGGCTACCATATTGGACAGTGCATATAAGCACATTCCATCTCCACAGAAAGTTCATCACCTGACACTGCTCTAAAAGCAACACGAGGAAGGTTAGATTTGGACATCAGTAGATAGGCCTGGTTCTTCTTTCTAGTTGTGGTCCTTGTGCCATGTGGTTTTCTCTTATCTTCCCAAGTGTTGTGTGCAGACACACGCATCCAGACTCTGAAACTCAAACAAGGCTGACAAAAATAAACATTACAGTCAAAACCTTCAGAAGCCCCAAGGCAAAACCAACCTACAAGACTAGCTCTGTAGATCAAACTTCTCACCTGCTAGTCAACTATCCCCAACAGGTGACTGAGGACAAATCCCTCCAGAATCTCATGCTCCAAGCCTCAGCATCATGTGGACACCATAGTACCAATAGCCAAACCACCAATAGCCAAACCTCAGCTAATCAAGGTCCACAAACTAAATCATTTTCGGGCAGCTTAGAGGTGGGGAAAACACAAAACTGCAAAGCAACAGTCCTTTAATAGGAGAACCAGCTTAGAAAAAATAATTGTTCCTCTTTAGACATACAGACACTAACAATGGCACCACGTGGCAGTGGAAATCTTATCTCCTGGGCATCTCTCCTAGTGCAAGCTGAGCACCACACAGACCCACCCTGGAAGAGCAACACAGCTTCTCTGTGTGCAAGGCATCACCCGTGTGCCACATGAACTTTTCCTGACTCCTTGGAACTGCCAGCAGCCATTTACCATGGATTCTGGCTGTGACAAAAGTGACGCTGCCTCCCTGGCATCAGATGGAAAATGTCACTTTATGAAAACTCGAAAAGTCAACTTCTCTCAAAAGTCAAAACCTTTGATGTGTGCGGGAGTCGTTATTGAAAAACTATCAGAGGGTCTTCAAATCCCAAGAGCGCTTTCAAAAGTAGACAGTCTTCTCTGTGGTAAAATAGGTGTCTTTCTGTCGTTTCCCACGGAGGCTCCCCCTGATTCTCTGTTTATCAAAGGGTTTTTGTTTCACAAGTCACACAGGGTTCTCTCTTTAATATGCTAAAAGAATCCTAGGACATTGGAACCAGATGGGACTTTAGAGATGGTCTAGTCTGAGGCTTATAATGCGGAGACCACAAACAATTCAGGGAGCAGCAGGAAACAAGTCCATCCTGCTGAACCTCAAACTGTACCTGGGCATTTTTCTGATAAGAAGGCCCAAAGTTAGTATCAAATGATTGAAGACCAAAGAAAGTTAAGAACCACTGACCTAGCTCATTTCAAACATGAAAAATAAAGCCCGAAGAAATGAAACAAACTTCCAAAAACAAAACTACAACAACAACAAGAAAATCACAGTAGCTCTTCTGTGATTCAAGTCAGACTAGAAACTCTTCTCCTGAATCACAATCCTCTGCAGTTTCCACCATAACAAGCTACAGAGGGTATTTTTCTTCTTGTTTTTGGGAAATCCACATGTCAACTTGAATTTGAAATCCTTGAATTGTTTTAAGTCAAGAAAGCAGAAAAAAAAAAACACAAATGAGGATTTGGGATATGAATGAAATATTGAGTTGTAAGTGTGTAATATTCTTTTTTACTACTACACAAACTCAAGTAGCTACCTACATTCTTGGAGAATTCAATGCTACTTAGGAAAACTTAGCTTTTTGTTTTTCGCCAAATTTCATAACTGCTTTAGAAAGACGATCTCACCACTTGTTATCACCTAGACATGTGTTTGTTTCATTCTTAATTAAGCTCCTTTACTAGGTTCTGCTATATGTCTTGGATTTGGGATATAGGTAAGTACATGGAGTATTGGGAAATGTGTATGTTTTCACATAACTTGTTCACCAGCAATTTTTAAAAGGTCCAAGAAAAAAATTATTTTTTAATTGAAGTTTTAAAGACATTTAATATGAATTTATTTTTTTCATATCACAATGGTTAAGAGCCCAGACTTAAAACAGATGGATTTGGATTTAATCTTAGCCTCACCCCTGCCCATTACACCAGCTCTGCAACCTTAAACAAACCACTTAATCTCTCTGAACTTCAACTTTCTTATCAATGCCATGGAGCTAGTAATAGGAACTAACTCATAGAATTGTTATAAAACAAGAAACTCAAGGACTTTGAGAAGCATGTGGCACAGAGACAGCGCTCCATAAAGGTTAGCTCATAATTAGAACAAATTTTAGTTTCCAAAGATGAGACATTTTAAAATATATAAGAAAACTAACAAATCCATTTCAGTGGATTGTGTGGGGCCTCCTCCAATCATGTATCTTAATCCTAGCCCTTGCAACCTGTGAATGGGATCTTATTTGTAAAAAGAGTCTTTGCAAATGTAAGAATCTTTCAATCAAATGATCCTGGATTATCTGAATGGCCCCTAAATCCAGTGAGAAATGTCCTCAGAGATAAGAGACACACAGAGAAGAGATCCATGAAGGAAGATGAAAGGACCATGTAAAGACAGAGTCAGAGACTAGAATTATCCTGCCACAAGCCAAAAAAAACCTAGAGCCACCAAAAGCTCTGAGAGTCAAAAAAGGACCCTCCCCTATAACCTTCAAAAGAAGAGTAGACCAAGCCAGGAATAGTAGCACATGCCTGTAATTCCAGAGCCTCAGCAGGCTGAGGCAAGAGGATTGTGAGTCTAAAGCCAGCCTCAGCAAAAGTAAGGTGCTAAACAACTCAGTGAGACCCTGTCTCTAAATAAAATACAAAACAGGGCTGGGGACGTGGCTCAGTGGTTGAGTGCTCCTGAGTTCAATCCCCAGTACCCCACTCCACCACCCCAAAAAAGTGGGAGAGTAGACCAAAAAAAAATTGATTTTGAACTTCTGGCCTCCAGTTATGTAAACAAATAATTTATTTTGTCATAAGCCACCAAGTTGGTGTTAATTTGTTACAGCAGCCACAAGAAACTAATATATTCACTGTGCCTGAAGAGAGATCATATATGTATTGATAAACACTTACATAATCTATCACAATATAAAATTGGAATCATTTTTAATCAGGCCTCACAAATAATAAAATATTTGATCTATATTTAACAAAACTCACAAAAAGATAATCAAAGGACCTCAGTCTCCTTTGTTTATCCTCAATTTTAGGCCTACCTTTCTCTGTAATGTAGTCCACAGAAAAGATTGGATTACTTCAGAATTTACCCTCTTCTCTGCTCCCCTGGTTCCTGTTATTCTTCCTAAAAAAAAACCAAACTTACATGAAGTGTCTCATTTGTTTTCACAACAAAGGGTCACCAGTGTAGGGAGCCAAATCCAGCATGAGTCCACTAACCAAATTAAAGTGGCAAAATGAAGAAGGGTACTCCAAGAGAGACACAAACAGATTAATTCCTACAAATGCAATACTCTATTCCTCCTTTTGGGGGTTCAGAATAATCAAAGACTTGTGTGCAAAAGAAAAAAGTAAAAATATATATGTGTATAATAATTACATAGCAATTCTAATTCACTCTATTGCAAATAGGTTATTATTAATAATTTCCTTAGAAATATTTAAAAAGCTACAAAATTGCATTGCCCAATCAGTATTCAGCAATGTTGATCCAAATCTTTTTCAGCTGTTCTTCAACTAAGACCAAAATCATAAATTTCCTCTCAGATGCATATACTCAGATAAAGTCTTTTCAGTGAAGACGGTCAAACCTGTTTTGTCAACTGCCCTAATGACTAAAGTGATCAGTATGTCCAATCCCATCAGATTCATCCAGATCCTCTTGATGGGCTCCATGTGCTCATTTCCCAGCTTCTGTATAATTCACTCCTGGGTTCTAATTACTACTGTCACCATCTCCAGAGGAGGACCACCATTCTGATACTGCTTCTCCCTACATGGTGCAACTGGAAGCTTCTGGGAGTTTACGGCAGCTACACTCCTTACCCTGGTCTCCAACCCAGTATCCAACCACTGTTCATTGTCACAGAGCATCCTTCAGCTTGGGTCTGTCTTAGTAATGCTGAACATCACACAACCACAAACTAATGTTCCTGAATCAGCATTTCTACTCATCCCAGGATGGTCTTTGCTATTTATAAGCAATAAAAAGAAAGACGATAGGGAGACCAGCATTTGTCTTTGATAACACCAAATACTTGTCCTCCAGGAGTAAATTCCATTTTTGAAAACAGATAAAATCCCAGTGAGTAAGGCATTGGACTAAACCAAGTCCTGTCTTGGTCTTCAAAGGGCACAATTGTTTTGTTTGTTTGTTTTTTTTACTGTTTTAAGTTGTTGAGGACCTTTATGTTTATTTATTTGTTTGTTTGTTTGTTTGTTTATTTATATGTGGTGCTGAGACTTGATCTCAGTGCCTCACACATGCTAGGCAAGCCTTCTACTACTGAGCCACTACCTCAGTCACAAAGTGCACAATTTTTTTTTTAAAAAGTGAATTCTCTTATGTAGCTTATAAGCTAACTTTGAGAAACATTCCAAAAGAAGCATTCAGAACATTCTGGATAATAAGAATAGCTTCCTGCCTTGGATGTTCTATTTTCTGAGTATTGGTTGAAAAATCTTATTCCTTAATTCCCAGACACATTTTGCAAAGGAGACATGATATGAATTTGCAGACCAAACATATGTGTCATTCTAAAGAAAACTAGACTTGATGAACTCTCTTTAAAAATTTTCTTTTAGAATAGGGGGAGGAGGAGGAAGAAGAGGAGGAGGAGGAGGAGGAAAAAGGGAAGCACCAAAATTTCTCAGTCTTTGTTGTTTCTTGGTCAATAAGAACCATGTGGTTTTTAAATGTTGAAGGAAATTGCCAGTATAGCCAAAATAGTATAAGTGTCAGATAAGAAGGAGATAAAGAGAAGGAAAACATTATTCTTTGAGGCAACAGCAGGCAAAGAGAATAAAATAGATATCACAGAACTAGGCCAAGTCAGGAATCCAGGGTTCAAATTCTGAAATTGTGATCTATTAATTTATTCAAGTCACTTCTCTTCCCTGAGCTAATTTTTCTCACCATACAGTAGGCATACTAACATTCCTTCTCAGGGTCTTGAGGGTCAATTGGGATATTGTATGTAAGAATGTTTATGTGAACAATAAGCACCAGGAAATAAATGTTAATTTTTTCATTGATATTAAACACAAATGAGCAACATTTGAGTCTTTGTGGTTGCTCCAGTCTCTACATCAAAACCAGGACCTCCCTGACACAAAGAATCCCCCCTCCTGCTGTTCCCCTTCTCATGCTCTGCACTACATCTCTGCAGAATCCTCCATAGATATTTCTTCTTCTCCAATGGTACTTTGGGCTTTTTCCATGCACAATTGAGAAATAGGAAAAAGACAAATGAAGCAAAAATAATCTGGGTGCAGTGATGCACTCCATTGTAATCCCAGCAGATCAGGAGGCTAAAGCAGGAGGGTCGCAAGTTCAAAGACAGCTTCAGAAACTTAGAGAGGTCCTAAGCAACCCAGTGAAACCCTGCTTCTAAATAAAATATCAAAAGGGCTGTGTGGTTCAATGGTTAAGCACCCCCAGGATCAATCCCCAGTACCAAAAAAAAAAAAGCAAGAAGAATAGAAACAATGCTAAAAACAATTTCTGTAATAAAAAGCTGAAAAAGAAGGCGAAAGGGGCAGAGGAAGGGAAGTACATGTGCCTGTTGGAGATGAGGAGTTCCTCACTGATCCAAGGAGACAGACACTGAAATCAATGCAAAGTGTGAGAAGGTTGATTGGAAAAAGCTTCTGTGGACGGTTATGTTTAGATCCTCTGGCCAATTAGCAAAACTCAAATAGAGAATTCCTTTCTTATTATTTTTAGGCTTTGAAAATATGATTGTCGAACAAATGTGGCTTGCAGACCCAGCCAGATGGAACCCTGGGTTTACAAGGGTTATAAAGTATAGCTGGCTGGACTGAGGAGTTTGAACTTATCGAGGTATAAGCATGATTTAAAAAAAAATTCTAGTAACGTACCACCAACTGTGTTATGCCAAACCACCCGATTTTCTGTAGATCGGTGGATATCTGTAGTGATACCCCAGCCTAATTTCATAACTTTTTAGTCACTCTACAATTGAGTTAGAAAGAGATAGTCCTTACTTTCATTCAATTCTTCGCCCAAATTATGGTTCCATTACATAAACACCCTTCTACCTGGGGCTGTTCCTGGGATAGGTGCCAGATTTATCTCATGATCCATATGTCCATGTGCCTCAGTGATAGTAATAATATTCTCCCTGCCATCCCCCCTAACTTGGTACCTTGGAGGTTCCTTAAAAAACATGCCTTGGTATCTTCTACTGATGCCCAGCAGTTGCTCTGTAATGCATGAGTCTTTCTGCCCCATACGTATGAGGTCCTCCAAACACCAAAAGCCTTTACTCTCCCCTGTCCTCCTTATTTCCAATTCTAGAACCAATAAGCATGATGATCCCTTATCAGTCTCACCGAAAATTTAGGAACTTAAGGAAGCAATTCTCTCCTCCCTCTTTCCACCAGTTCCACCATTGTGACATCTCCCCTATGTTTTCTCCGCACTCGGATGGCACTGGGGCACATCAGCACGTGTCCAACTCAGGAACAGGAGGCTAGTGTCCCTCTCTGTGTTTTAACTTCTTTTCAACTTAGGAAAAGAAGACTAGGTAAGTCCTTGCTAACACAGGAGAGGAAAGGTGGGTGTTTCATTTGTACTGCTACAACAAAAATTCTGTAGGCTGGGTCATTTACAGACAATAGAAATCTATTACTGGAAGCGGTGAAGTTTAAGATCAAGGCTCCAGCAGGATTGGTGTCTGGGGATGGTTACTGTTTTCTTCCAAAAGAGCATCCTATTGCTCCAGCAAAGAGAAATGTTGCATCCTAACATGGCAGAAAGGACCCAAGGGCGAAAGGAGCTGAAATTAGTTCCCTCCAGCCCTTTAATGAGGCATTCATCCATTTTTGAAGCCATAGCCCTCTCGACAATTACTTCCCTAAAAGCCCCGCCTCTTAGTATCACCCCAGTGGGTATTAAATTTCAATATGAATTGTGGAGGGGACATAAACATTAAGCCATAGCAATGAGCTGCAGCAAAGTGGGGTGGTTAGCATGAATGCTGAAGCAAGACCACCTGAGTTCAATCCCATTTTTACCATTTACTAACAGGATATGCCGGTGATTGTCTATTGTTCACAGCACTAAAGGCATCCTTCTATGGGGTACCACAAAATCAGGGCTAGTCATCTTTAAACTATATGTTTCCAACTTCTGAATTTTTTTGACACTCAGGCATCAACCTCAGCAGCCATGCAAGTGGCTCCATTTCACCCCTGTGATTTCAGTACCACTGGATTTGCCTTTTTTGGTATCACCTAAGGTTTTTTGCTTGCATTTTTCTGTCTACCTAAAACTGAGAGCAACAAATAGTTGTGCCTCCCCCAGAGATATGAACAGCAGGTCCCCAAAACTCTCTTCCAAAAATTAACCACTTGGTCCAGCATTTCTGGAGGCTGAGAGAGGAGGATCGCAAGTTGAAAGCCAGCCTTAGCAAGAGTAAAGCACTGAGCAACTCAGTGAGACCCTGTCTCTAAATAAAATACAAAAAAGGGACAAGGATGTAGCTCAGTAGTTGAGTTTTTTTGATTTCTATCACCAGTACCAATTTTTTTTTTTAATTAACCACTTGGCCTGAAGAGGTTTTCTCTCCAAGCTCCCAGCTACTGGTAATATTCCCTCTCTTTCCCCCCAGCAATTTTGGAGTCTCATCCTCAGAATATCTTAATTAGTAGGTCTTGGCTATGGCTTGAGCATCAGGATTTTTCAGCACACTTTTGTGCAGCCAAAGTGAAAACCCGTTGCAATGAAGCATTCAACAAATAATGAGAAAAGTTTTATGCAGATGCATCCACATCTTATCCTACTGGCTCTGTAAGCCCATCAGCACATTTGCAAAAATGTTAATCACAAGTAATGTGGAAGCAAGGGTGGCTGTGTAATCAATCCTTGAAATCAGAAGGTAGCTATCAAAATTCCACCAGCACAGCACTAAGTTCAGTACAATGCAGGACACAGAGAAGTAGAAGATATGGTCCCTGGTCATTAGATAACTTTAATTTCGTAAGGGAAATCAAGGTTAATACTCATGAGAAAAAAACTGAGGAACTATGCAGAGACAATAAGGGGATAATTTGCATAAAAACACAAAATGCAACAAGATAATTTGATTTAGTGTTAAAAATAGTTCTCTCTGTTCTTCAGACCTCTCTGCAACAGGTGAATACATCTGTCTCCACCTACAGGTCTCAAATTAGACTGCAGATACTCTGCAAACAATCACCAGGTTCATTTTTTACCTTGGGATTCTCAAGCCCACCCCTGAGTCAGGGGGACCCAGCCACCCATACTTCAACACACTCTCCAGGCAACGACACAGGTAGTTTTCAATAATACATAAGGGGGGGGGAGTCTTAAAAATTTACTCCAACCTATTTTTTCTTTAGCAAGCAGTACCCTGTAATCTGGGGTCCAGGCATTGTGGACTCATTTCATTATCCCACAGCTCCTTGCCTGAGCTCCTTGGGTCCTGTTCACAAACTATCATAATAACTTTAGCACAAAATTGCTCCTTCTGGTTTGACCAAGAACACTGCATCAATCTGGGTCCTAATGTGTACCCTCACCTAATTATTGCTGGCCCTGGATTCTACCACACCTCCTTCAGGCTTCTTACCTGTCTACACTCAGCCTTGTCTGTGTGTACTAGTCTTGCCTCTGAAGCTCACAGTAAGTCTCCCTAGTGACATACGGGCTAATGTCATCTGAGCTGGCCTGTCTGAGAAGTGCGCTTTGTGTATAACTTGCAAGGAAGCTAACAACCCCTCTCAGAAAACAAACCCTTTAGGCTTAGACTCATCAGTCTAGAGTTCTGAGATAAGAAGCTAAAGGCAGGAAGGTACCCTCAATCATAAAATGACCAAGTTTTTATGCCTTCTCCCTGTTGGGAAGAAAAGTTCAAGTAGCTCACGGGCTTCATGCCATTCTAAATAACATCACACAGGTGTGGCCGTCAGTGCTTCACCAAACCTCTCATGAGTCTTACCTCTGTTGTAAGGGAGGCTATGTAGCTATTAGGGAAACTGAGACTCTAAAGGTAAGTTTGGAAGATTTAAGACCCTCTAGAGTACTGTGGTCATCAACTAGCATCCATCTGTTTCCACACAGCCCTGCAGCAGGAATAAGAGTACCAAGCATATGGAGGGAATTTTAATCATAGTATCCTTCTCCTACCTTCTCAATGCTTTCCTGCCAGCCACGATGATGTCCCTGCTGTTCCTCTGATGCAACAGGCACCTGCCCCTGCAGGACTGTTACTGTTGCAGGTCTCCATGTTTGAGATGCTCTTCTGATAGCTATCTGCAAGGCTGGCTTTCTCCCTCCCTTCCTTCTTCCTTTCCCTCTTTCCTCTCTGTCAAGTCAAATATCATCTCTTCCCTGCTATCTTCGCCCCTCTGTAGTATGCATCACCATTTGGCACACTTACCTATGTTCCTTATTGTCTATCTCCTCCACAATGATCTATAAACTTCATGAGCACAGATTTTTGTCTATTTTGTTCGCTGCACAAAGTAGGTAATCAATAACGTGTTGAATCGATTATATCCTCTAGGTCCTTAGTGTCCCTGCAAGGTAAGTGTCATTGTTTCACTTTAGAGACAAAGGAAACTAAGAAGAAGAGAGTTTAAGTAACTTCACCACACATCTAGAGCTGCCAGACTAAGCAAATGAATTTACAGGATGCTCAACCAAATTTGAATATCAGATAAACAACAAAGAAAAATATTTAGTATAATGATATCTGATGTAGTATTGGGGATATAACTTTTACTAAGAAAACTATTTTGTTATTTCCTTGAAACTCAAATTTAACTGGGCAATCTTATATTTGATTGGGCAGCCCTACTTAAACCACACTACAAGTAAGAGACAGAGCTGAGACTATAATCCAGGTTTCTAAGATGCCAAAGCCCTGCCACAGTCTCTCATTCTGTAAAAAGAGGTCATTCAAGACAGGTTCGTGCATTGTCAAAACAAAACAAAACAAAACAAAACAAAACAAAACAAAACAAAAAAAACACCAATGAAGAAATTGGCTTGACAGGCCTTGCCAAAAGTTTGGGTAGCAGTCTCTGATACAACAGTACCTTGCCATCAGAGGCAGGTGGAAAAGGCCACTTTTTTCTCCTAGGCTGTCAGTCTTATAGCTTTCATAAGCATTAAATTAATTTAAAAATCTAGAGCCTCTCAATATAATTACAGTCCTCTAATTCAGTTGCCAGTCACTTATTCTGTATTAATAATCCCATTATATGACCTGCCATTGGATATAGAGGAGTTGATCTCATAAAATTTTAAAGTAAACTTGTTTCATTCCCAGTAGGGCTCACTGTGACAGAACGTATTACAGAAGATTGACAAGAAAATATTTGGGTAGCCAGGACATTCTCTGGAGCAGCATAAGATATTTAAATGATTTATTGGAGTGAGTTGATACTTCTAAGAAAAGAATAGGCTGACATAAAGGAACTTTTTTCTGTGAATAAGATATTCCTCAACCAATCATGTAGGGAAACTAACCAAATCTAATGGTGTTTAGCTTCATCATCCCTCATTTAGATTTTCATTAGTGAATATTTTTCCTCACTATTACCAGATAGCATCATTTCCTAAGGATGAATCTTATTATAAACGTGAGGCC
The DNA here is from genome assembly GCF_052094955.1 of Ictidomys tridecemlineatus. NCBI lineage: Eukaryota > Metazoa > Chordata > Mammalia > Rodentia > Sciuridae > Ictidomys > Ictidomys tridecemlineatus. The sequence continues at coordinate 34,072 of NW_027521166.1, read as the reverse complement.
AAATCTTAGAAACAGCAGAGTTTAGATTTTATAATTTTTTTAGGAACTCCAGGGCCTCAGAGTTTCTGGGTCTTTCCTATGTAGAGTTGCTCTCACCAGCGTGTTTAATAAATCACCAAGCTCTTCTGAGACCCAACTGAGCTAAAAATGATGCACAGAGGACCTTGGGAAGTCATTCTTCTAGTGAAGCACAGGGTGGGGGACCCATAAGGCACCTCCTGTAGAATTAATCACATCTTGCTCTTTTTATGAGGCCAAGAATTAGTTCCACAGATGCTGGTTTACTGTGAAGACATTTGAGTTATTCCTCAAGATAAATTGCAAGTACAGAACCTCTCCTGAACTATAATTTATTAATTCTTAGAATATTCTCATAGCATATAGTAAACGCAGAAGCCTTCATTGTCTTCCTCAGTTTTTCTCAAGTTCTAAAAGCACTTGTACACATGCACACACACACACATACCACATGGTTATGCACAAAACCCAGACTGACTCATTGAAGCTCCCATCCCACTTGTTCAGAGATGAGCATGTGACCAGAGACAGACCAATCAGAGACTCTCCCTGAGATAATTCTAACTGAAGCTAGTGGGGAGATCTTTTATCTCTTATTTCTCAGAGATGAAAGGGGATGAATGCAAAGCTAATGGAAACCATAATTTTTTGCCATGTGAAGATAGCTGACTGCCACAGGAGATAATGAAACCAAGCAAAGACAAGCTGGAGAGAGACAGAGAAAAAGAAAGAAAGAGAGAGAGAAAAAAAAACTTCCAGAACTGTGCTCCCTGGTCTAGTCCCAGACTCCATAGCAGCCACCCCTGCCCCAATCTCTTGCTTCAGACTATGAACTGACCCATATATCCCTCTAATACTAATACCTGGACCATGCTTCTCCTATAGCAGTGACTTTCAGATACTTTTACAATTCACTGCAAGAAATGCATTTTTATACTGCAAAATGGTCTATGTGTGTATGTATAAAACAAAAATTTCACATACTATTTGCCCTATTAAGTGTGACGCACTCTTTTATTCTCTATTCTATTTCATTCCTTTAAATTCTTTTTGTGACCCACTAAATTGATTTCACATCTCACTAAACCGATTTCATAACCCACTAGTGGGTTAAGAATTGTAACTGTTTAAAAAATTGTACTGTAGCCCTTTTCACAATATATTGTTAATTAAATAATCTTTCTCCCCACTATAAATTTCCCTTAGGTGAAACTCGAGAGTATGTAGATTTACTTATGTATTCATTTTGGCTGGGACATATGTAAATTCCAAGTTGTTGCTACTAGGAGTGGTTAGAAAAGAAGAGAACTGGGAGATAGAGAAGAGAAAGAGTAGTAAAATCCAAGAGCAGGATTTTCCCATCAAACTATCACAAAGATAAATTGAATATGTTTCTGTAGCACTGACTTGGTCTGACCTCACCTCCCGGGTCTATCCATTTCTACTCATGGGCCTAAATTTAACTTAGATATTATGTTAAAACAGATATTAAGTTAAAACACTTAGGTATTAAGTTTAAAAGGCACACAAGTTTAACATGTTGAAATCAATATTTTTGGTTTTCCCTCCTGCTCCTTCTCCTCTTCTCATCTTCTGAACTCCACCATGGAACAGAATATTCAGCCCAAAAGACCATTCTCCAAACCAAGTTCTGACTTCAAAACATATCTCATGCTAATTCACAACAAGGCGGCAAGGAGAGGGGGGCGCTAGGGAAGAACAGCGTTAGCTTAGATTAGGTAGAAGGAAGTGATGGGAGGGGAGGGGAGGGGATGTGGGGATAGGAAAGATAGTAGAATGAAACAGACATTATTACTGTATGTATATATGTGACTACATGACCAATATGATTCTATAACATGTACATTCAGAAAAATGAGAAATTATATCCCATCTATGTATGATAATAAATAAATGCATTCTACTGTCAGGTATAACTAATTAAAGCAAATAAAATAATTAGAAAAAAAACACATATCCCTACTCTTACTGACACTTCCACAGAGCACACCCAAGTTGACCAGCATCGTCTCCCTCTGACTTCTATGGTAGACTCCTATGTTGATCCCATCTCCAGTTAGGCTCCTCCCATCTAGTCTTTAAGGAGCTTCCAGAGTAATCGTTTAAAAATCTAAATCAAAGTGTGTCACCCCCACCCCCACTTTTAATTCCTTTAAAGTCTTCCCCTTCACATTTGGAACAAAATCCAGCCATCTCACCACAGCCCCCTCTGGTGTCTTTCAAATAGCCTTCCTCAGTTCTTCTCCTCATCATGCTCCAACCTTCTTGCTCTCTCTAGAGTGAACCACAGTCATTCCTACCTCCCACATTTTACCTGTGCTGTTCTTTTCAGTTAGAACATCCTTTCCCCAGATCTTCCCCATTGGCAAAGATCTTGGCTCAATGTCCTGTCCTCTGTGAAGCCGTTCTGAGAGTCTAACCTAAAGAAGCCCCTTACCACTCAGAGTTCTCTTTTCCCTGTTTTATCATCCTTCATTGTATTTACCACCATCTTAAACTATGTATGTTTTGCTTATGCTCTGTCTTCCTCAGTATAATGGAACTTCCATGAATATAGGCATTGACTGTAACTCCCTGAAGAGGTCATCCAATTTTGTTGTTGATCAACCAAAGCCAAGCTTATTACAGCAAAGGAGTTCAGGGTCTTCGCAAAGTCCCAGTAGCATTTCAGAAGGGAGAGGTGAGAACAGGATATTTTAAGACTTGGGGGTTCAACTTACAACAGGTATTTTTCTTTAAATTCTAATTTGTTATAACCACAGATATTTTGACTAATTGGAATTGAATAAAGTTGGTGATAGAATAGTTTAGAATTAGTGGACTCACTAGATGAAAGTATTGAAGTGAGCCTTGGAGAGTAAATACTCATTCTACAATCTAGTCAAACATTGTTCCAAAAAGGTCTAACACTGCTCTGGTCAGATGTAGTTTACTAGCTTATTTTGAGGGGTAAGGCAGATTTTGAGATTTTCGAGAAACAAATTTACTTGAAAATTTACCTATCTAGACAAAAAAAAAATCTCGAATAACAAAGTCATACTAATGCAGTCTTAGTTGTTAATACTGTTAACTGTGTAACTATATAGGGTATCAAGTCTTAGCTGAACCTTGTTTGTCTGAGCTAATAAAGTGCTTTGAGTCATTCCTGTCACATAGTGGGCTCTCAATTGACATTTGCTATTTCTCTGTAGTTGTTAGTTCAAATACCTTAGTAGAAAGTGCCTGTCGGGCACACAATAAATGTTTTGTGAATTAATTAATTATTATAGTCAAAAGGACAGAAGGCAGCTAAATCAAACATGAGAGAGAGAACTTTGGTCATAGTGTCCTACTGTCTCCCTACATGTTCTGACCTGAAGTCATTATGAGCAGGGATGATAGGAAGAATGTCAGATAAATCCTTCTCAACCAAAGCAAGCTGAGTGGATTAATGGAAAACTCCCCAGCACTTTATGGAATATGAGGGGGCTGAATGAAGGAATCAAAAGTTAAAAATATAAAAAGGTGAACTGAAGATGTAGATCAGTGTTAAAGCACTTATGTAGTTTGTGTGAGTCCTGGGTTTGATTCTCCAGTACCAAAAAAAGAAAACCACAACCTTTTAAAAAATAGTAATACAAAAAGTCAAAAATGCTCAACTTTATGGACTATGAGACAGCAGATAACTGGGCCCTTGGTTGTCTCTACAACAAAGCAAATAACTTTCTATATGTCTCATTAAAACTGCAGGACAGTGAGATCCTGGAAGTTTGCTATTAAGCAAGGATGGTGAATGGAAATTGATTTTGTCCTGATAATAATGTAAGATGTTTAAAATGTTATACATACTGTCAAAGTATAATTTTTATAGTTGAAAACATGACTCTCATACAAATATAAAATGAGTGCCTGTCAAAGATTTATTAACTCATTAATGAGGGAGGCAGTAAGAAAAATATAGTTCAGAAAGCATTTTGAGAAACGGAGTATTTATAGGCATTTAAAGAGAAATGTTAGAATTATATTGTAAGGTTAGATACAAAACTGATTAATGTTCCACAGGCCAATAAAAGCCATAACCTTTGGAGTTATATTTGCTACTAGACAGTAATTATTTGCATCTCTGTTGTACAAGATCGACAAGTTAACGTGGAATGTCACAGAATTTGAGCTCTTAATTAATAGTAAATACCAAAGTCAAGCCAAGGTACATTTCCCAAGATAATTAATTGTCCCTGAGTGGCCTTGTGAAGCAATGACTTTGACACTGAAAGGACATACCATATTTCCAACCTTTGGAGAATTTTTTTAAACAATACTCTTTTTAAACGTGTGCTCTCTTTTTTCTTTGGGAATGTACTGTGAGATGGTCTTATTGATCCTCTCTCTTTGATCCCATGCTCTGTAATTTCCATATGTTTGTCCATCACAAATTCTATCATGAGAGAGAAGAATTTTTTTTTTTGCTTTGTTTTATTTTGGGTTTTGTTTCATTGTCATTTTTCATTTTGTGTTCTTTTCCAGAAGTGTCACCCTTGAGACTGAAAAGGACTGCATGCTTATATGTGCTGGACTCCTTCCCCAGAGTGCAAGCTCCTCAAGGTTAAGCCTAGGTCAGTTCCTAAACCTCAATGTTTACTTCCTCAGCTACATATTTGAACTATCTAGAGATACCTGCTACATACTTGGAGCATGATAATCATACCTAAATAAATACATGAATATAAATAATTTTTAAATGTTATTCATAAGCAGGAAAGAGTTTTGAACTAGAGACCTAGGTACAGACCATGGTAGTGACACAGCAAACCTGGTGTAGCCCCAGGGCTGCAGGAGGACACCATCATTCTAGAATGAACTGAAATCAGCCTATGAGGAGCAGGCTTTATGGTAAGGCAAAGACTGTTCCAATTAGCTCTTAGCCCAGAAGACCCTTTCTTCTTCTACCTAAAATAACTGAGGTTTATAAAATCCAAACCACTAACTTATCAAAGGATCTGAAAGAGAGCGGCCCTGGAGAGTGGATCTTCCTAAGGTTTAGTTTTTTTATCGTGAAAGAATTACCCCAGTAACCGTGAGGAAGAAAATTATTACAGACTCTATTAGTTTGTTCATCTTACTGTTCCAAGGCTTTTTAGAAGGATTGAAGTTGGCACCTGTATCATAAACCTAGCCCTAAGCATCCGGGTAGCCAATGCTAGGAAGAAAATTTTTACAGCTTACCCAAATCCCATTTACTAATACAAAAATTACCAGAAGAGGGAAATTTTCACTAGCATTAAATTTTATGAAGAATTTATTTTACAAACTCTCTTATAGGGTCACTAGATATTACAGTGAAAGCCTTCAACACAAGTATTACAAAAGTTGAAATTACACTCTTTATATTTCTATGATTTTAATATTACTGCTTGCTAAAAGCTAAGGCCATTCTATTATATAATGCTATATTCAGACATCTAGCATATGAGTGGTCGTACCATATACTTTAGAGAATCTACAGACATGAAATTAGCAAATCATTTGGTTTATCTACTTTAAACATCAATTTTTTTTATCTGTACTTTGAGTAAAGAGGCGAATTCAAGACAGATATGTTTTTATGTCACTAATATTTTGTTTTCTCTGAGTGCGAAACACACTCTGCTTTGCCTCCTCCTACCCCACCTTTTTCTCATGGTGCCTGGAACATAATAGATGCCTAGTAACTATGTGACAAAGTACCAGTTCTTAGTAATAGAGTTGCCAGAGAACCATGGTGTAACAACTGGATAAGAGGAGTGTCACTCTCCTCAGCCTGTAGCTGGTGTATCTAGGATATCAGTGTAACTTCTCTTCTGGTTCAGACTTAGTACAATCATACAATGAAACTTTATCCAACTTTTAGAACTATAAGGAATCTAACGGTTCAAAATCCACTTGCAGTCTATTTTTTAACTGCGGTTTAGTTCTTGCCTCCCCAGGTTCTCACCACTGAAGGCTTGAGACCCAACTCAGGAACCTGCGTGTGCTAGGAAAGTGCTCTGCCACTGAGCTAAATCCCCAATCCCAAAATCATTATTGTTGACTGTATCTGGGTGAACAGGGGATGCTCCTCAAGTACCTGGCACCCTCATTGGTGGAAGAGGGAATGAGGGCTGACAGCATTGGGATCCTCATGCAGGCATCCGGATGACACCAAAATCCAAGTGAAACACATGATCTACTGGATGGTTAAAACAGCAAGCCCGGGCATCTCTCGTGCTTCACTAGTTGATCCATTTTTTACATGGTGCACAAGACTGAACCTCCAAAATATCACTTTGGGCACACTCTCCCTTTGTTCCAAAACATTCCACAAGGGGGAGATGCAAAACAAACAAAACAAGAGAGTTGGACCATAGGGCAATGAGGAGGATATCCTTTAGGGATCAGTCCTTGTGACTGCATATGCCCAGGTGAAGTGTCCACCAAACCCCTGGACTGCAGGTGGATCAGAGCCCTTTGAGATTGGAATGGGGACTTTGAAAACACACACTCTGCTTTCCCTCCTCCTGCCCCACCTTTTTCTCAAACAATCTTGAGGGCAAAAAAGGCAGGGTCTTCCCAGAAGTGTAGCAGCATGATAAATGCACCAACAGCAAGACCACTTCTATTTGTAGAACAATTTATAGTATCATATATAAACTCTTGATTCTCACAGCAAATCTCAGATCTCATGGGTCAGAAGGCAGTAATCAAAGCAGTGCTTCCAAAACTGTCTTGATGACAGACCATTTCTAATATATTGTTTCTAATATATTGCAATCAATACTTTGGTAAAATAGCATCAGAATGAATTTTTAATTTTTATTTTTATGATAAAGACATAAAAATGTAAGCCCACATTTTCATTACTACATTCAACAGAGAAAAAATATGCTCTTTTTTTTTTTTTTTTTTAGTTTCAGAATGTTTACTGGCAGTTTCTAGACTTGTTACACATCAGTAACATTCAAGGACTGGCGCTGATCAGGGAACAATACTGGTCTAAAACAGTGTGCAGGAAACTCCCTTACAAAAGTTCCCCTTTTTCTCAAGATAAGAGACAAGCATCAGCAGATGTCTTTTACTGGCTTTGAAGAAACAGTCACTCTGTACAGAGGGCACAATGGCAAAGGATGGTGGGCAGTCTCTAGTCCCTCTACACTGCAGAGAACTCAATTCTTCTAACAACTACAGAGCTAGGAAGATGACTTTGAATCTCAGGTGGAATTTTATCCTTGGCCAACACCCTGATTACAACCTAGAAGATCCCCCCAAAAAAGAACTCAACCAAACAGTTCCCAAGCTTCTCACCCATATAAATTATTAAATAATAAATGCATTTGTAAGCTGCTAAAAAAAGAAGAAAAAACAAACTCCCTCTTCTCTCTTTCTCTCCTGGCACTTGGCTGGAAAACAAGTTTTACATGGAGAAAACATAAATTGCTTATTTGTCTATTGTGTGAGATTCATTGACAATCTCATGTGCATGCGTGTGTGTGTGTGTGTGTGTGTGTGTGTGTGCATGTGTGTGTGTGTGTGTGTGTGTGTGTGTGTGTGTATAAAATCAAGAAAAGGTCAGTCTTGGGATACAGACACTTTTGTTTCTTGGGATATATTAACAGATAATTCCAACTACTGCATTATTGATCATCATAGAGAGTGTGAACTTATATAAAACTTATTTAAAGCATCACCTGCTTAGGTACAAGGCAAGTCCCAAAACAAAAGCAACACCCCCCCCCAGCCAATTCCACAAGAGCTCTCACCCTCCAGTGCTCCCTCCTACTTTTAATCTGAGGCACTGTGGTTATTTCCAACTTCATACCATCAACAGAAAAGATTTTATGTTACCATCTATAACAAACAGTTTAGCATGTTTTTCTTCAGTAAGTAGAAGAACCAGGGCCTGCTTCCTAAACCGACAGTTATTTGTAACCCATATTGAACAATTCTTTATTCACCAAAATTGTTAAAGTGGTTTATATTCCTGGCTTCCGGACTCCTCCTATGCCTGGTCATAAATTCTATCTCCCCTCCTCAAAGCAGCCTTGGATACTATGAGTTAAAGATAAGAGAATTGGAAGACCCAGAGTCCCTGAATCAGCACTTAGAAGTGTCTCTCCTCAATCAGGAACACTAATTCTAGACATTGAGATTGAAATCTGTTATGGAAAATGCTGGAGAGGCTGTGGAGAGAAAGGAACAATTTTACAGTGTTGGTGGAACTATAACTTAGTACTTCCACTGCTAGGAAATCAGTATGGAGTTTCCACAAAAGACTAAGGATGGAACCACCATATATATGACCCAGTTATTTCACTCCTCAGTATTTACCCTGAAGAACTAAAGTTAGCATACTACATTGATAAATGCATACCCATCTTTATTTATAGCAACACAATTCACAACAGCCAAACTATGGAACCAGCCTAGGTGTCCATCAATATATGAATAGATAAAGAAAATGTGGTATATGTATATATATACACACACAATGGAGTTTTATTCAGCCATAGAGAAAAAATGAAATTATGTCATTCAAATAGAACTTGAGAATATTATGTTAAGGAAAATAAGCCAAACTCAGAAGGTCAAGGGTCATATGTTTTCTCTCATATGTGGAAGCTAGAGAGGAAACAGGAGAAAAAACGTATGGCATGATTGCATCAAAACCAAAGAAAATCAGTAGAAGAAGGGGACCAGGGGTGCAAGAAGAGAAGGGAGGAAGGCAGTGTTAGTGTGTAATGTTGACCAAATTATAGTATTATATTGCGTGCATATACTAATATTTAAAAACAAATTCCACTATTATATAAAAATATAATGCACCAATAAAAATGTGGAGGAACAAAAAAAAAACTTTTAAAGGTTAAAAAATGTGATATGAGTTAGGGCATTGAGCTTCGGGGTTTGCCTGTTATAGCTAGCAGTTAATGTTATTTTATCTACTAAAGTTACGGAACTACTCTACCTTCCTAATCAAGGATCTTACTTACTTTTCCCCATCATTGTGTAAGTTTGGCCAGTGAATCAGATCTTCTTCATGGATGAACTCTCCTCCCAATGCATTCTGTGGGCTCACTCTATATCTCTATTCACTCATTCAAAAATTATATATTAAGCTCCCACTATGTATCTTCACCAGGCACAAGTATAATATCTCAGAGTCCCTGAAAAAGGATCTCAACAGGGACAATTCTTGCTTCAAATTTGAGTCTAGTCAGGTTTATAGGTATCATTATAAAACAGAATACACCTGTTGCCTCTCTACTGCCCACCCCATCCTTCTATTCTCCCTACCACTTAAGGATTTCTATATCCCTAAGCAACAAAGTAGAGAAGCTGTTTGGGCTGCATGCTTTTGAAGAAAGAAAAAAAAAAGAAAGAAAAAAGGTTTTCCTGCTCCTCCTCAGTTCAGATCCACGGTTTTACAGGGACTTCAATCAGGAAGGACACCATTGTCATGGTGCTGGTAACAATAGAGTCATCAAGAAGGGAAATGGTTGGCCCTTCTAAAGTTAGATATTTAGATTCTTTTATTATTTTTTTAATGTGATGAACCATGTAACCCTCTCCTCTCATTTCTCAAAAGCATTTCACTAAACACCAGAATTTTTTTAAGGCTTTTCAAAATCTGGTTTATTTCTCAACTCTCCTGTCATAGCACTGAGATAGGACTTGGCGGGGGGGGAGGGAGGAGCAAATGAGCCCAGGCTCTTACAATATATCTGAACATCTTAAATATGAAATTGACCTGTGCGCCTTACTCAATATCCAACCCCTGGGGAGGCCTGCTCTGCTTCTGTCAAGCTTCTTAGCTGGGTGTTTTGCAATCTTTGCAGAAAGTCACCATCTCACATGAACCTTCCCACACAGCCCAGGTAGCTCCCCGGTAGACTATCAGATTTGTTTACTTGAAAAGGAAAGTTGGGATTTGCAAACCTATTTTGATTTGATTTTTTTGTAAGTTAAAAAAATTGAAGCTTAGATGAACATAACCCTATATATTTTATTCTTTCCTGCTTCTCAAATCCAACCTGTGGTCCTATTTCTCTAAGGAAAGATTCTTTTATGATCCCTTTGTCCCTCCCATACTTCTCCCTTCTTCACTGTTTATAAAAACACTGCTGGGAAATTAAAACATGAAATACTATTTTCCAAAGAAACTAAAACATATCTGAGATTAGGCAAACAACGCTGTTTTAAATGATATTAGAAACTCAGAACCTAGTACAGAGCTTTGCAAACATTGTGCAAGTGGTTAATTATGATGATGGAGATGGATAAATCCACCTAACCCATCAGAAAAATTTGCAAAGGAAAGAAAACCATTGGTTTACAGACCGCAGACCCAGCTCAGCGAGCAGTGCTCTGTGAATTCGGATTTGAGGAAACTTCAAATCACCCTTCATCTGCAGGATTTAGGCCCCCAAGGCTAGGAGCATCTATTTTTCACATTGATTTGGGCTGGGACCCAGGGCTGACATCAGGTATCATTACCCCTGCTCCTCACCACACTCCCCTGTGCCTCTGCAACACTGTTATTTCTCCTATTAATATCTCATCAGCATCAGGCAGGTGCTTCCTGTAGGGAGGTTCTTCATTAACAAGTTGTCAGTGGGACAAAGAGGCAGATTCCCACTGCCAAAGAAAACTGGCATGAGACCCGGCAGAGGAAGGCAGAAGAGCATTTCTCAAAATGATTGCCCTTTCTATTGGGTCTGTTTTCCTCTCAAAACTTAAATGTGGACTCAGCTATCTGACTTCTGAAAACTTTCCTGTAACTTCCTCCTTAAGCAAACATTTCTTCTCAAATTAAATCTATTTTTATGCTCAATGTAATATCTGAATCAGCAGTTTTTAAATACTCAATATATCTTTAAATGCGAACAGACAACAAATATAGCAGGTGTTTAATTGTGGTTTAAAGATCCACATTGTTCACATTTTACAATCACAATTAAAATTAAGCAATAACACCAAAGGAGTTCTGGTATACAGCAATAATACTTACCCGTATAGTGAAATTGATAAGGATCCAGATATAATGATGCCCATTGTAGTAACTCTGTGCTGACTGATTGCTATTCTGCTTTTAGCAAACAACCAAGAAATACTTTATTTTTTCAGAATTATCAATTTGTTTCTAGGGTATGTGAGCAATGGAAACCTTAAGGGAGAATGCAATAATTATTGAGGTAGTAAAACAGTTATATAACTAATAAAAACACTAAATCAACTTAGATATGCAGCAGTGTGTCATTTCCATTTTAATAAAAATGTACATTACTCTCTTCCCGAAATTACAAAATTTTATTTTTTTTACTGCATGCCAACATATTTGGAAACTAAAAAATTCATAAATCTACAGTTTCTAGAATTGTCATTTATGTGATACTCTAGTCCTTAAAAAAGATAGAATAAAAACAGGCATTTTCATAAAACGATCAATTTGAAAAATTATTTGCATTTGCTTCTCGCAATTTTTTTTCTTAGCGAGGTTGTGGGGTGGGAGCACAGGGACTTATAAATAAAACACATTTGATTTTCATAGCATCACTGTATGCTGAGCATTAACATCTCTGAATGTGCCTGCTCAGAAAGGCAGTGTGCGGGGGGGGGGGAGGGGAGATGCTTTGTTGAGGGAAGCTCTCCATCCTTTGCTGTGCAGGCTGCATGGTAACAAAAGCCCAGGCAGAGGGTCAGACTCCTGTTCAATTAAATCCAGGCATGGACCAGATGGGAGAATGTTGGGAAATGGAGCCAAAGGGCTGCAGCAGGCTCTCATGTCTGTGGGCCTGAGCTGCCTTGGAACTTGTGTTTCCAAATCTGGGCAGAGCTACCCAGATCTTACATAAAGAAATTGAGATGCACACATTTTTCTTCTCTTAATACATGGCAACGGGTTTACTGACAGAGGCCATGAGCTGGTTCCCAGGCCTCTTTGACAATTCTTACAGGTTTATCGCCTGGATTGCTAGTGAAAGTCCTCCCATGGGAAAAAGCCAAAAGTAACTCTTGAAAGACCTAGACCTAGAATTTTAGATCTGCTAGAATGTACATGAATAAAGAATCAAGAGTAAGGTCAGAGCTAGATAGGACCTGTGAATTCATCCATGGAACTGAGTCTAATTATTCCACCCAAATATCCCAGAATGTTAATGTCCCATGGAGAGATTTTAAATACCTACATGTATCGATGCTCTGCTCCAGGATAGTTGAAACCAACTTCCTGGAGACAGGACCTAGTCCCCTCTGGGTGATGCTGACATATGAATGCATACCACAAAGAAACTTGGAGGTGGGCTCCCTATTTGTCAAATTTGTGCATGTTTTATAATTTGGTTAAATAAAACATTTTGCTTTATTAATGATATGGGTTGAGATGGGTTTCCTTTCCCACCAAATATTCAAGTAAAAAAAAAATCAATAAACCAGGATAAGACGCCACTCACCCTGTGGTTTACCTGATTCCTAAGGGTGTTATGAATGCCAGGGAAGCAAGAAACTAAATCGGTGTAAATGAAAAAACTGAGGCTAAGAGAATTAAAGTCCCTTGGGAATTCTGCCTACACCCCACCATCTTCTCCTTTGTAGCATATGCAAAGGGCAACTTAATGATGAAATACTCTGGATTCTTTTCAAGGAAACATAAGAAAATATGAAATGGCTGGAAAGTCTGAAAAGAGAATTCTACAGCAATGGCAACAGCCACTGCTTAGTAAGCCCCTGCTAAATATCAGATATTTGCATATTCATGCATTCATTCATCAAATTTCATTGAATAATAGTATAGAAAAAAATGCTGATTGAGCCACCTGGAGGTGAAACAGATACCAACCAAGACATTATCCCTGATTTCTTAAAATACTATTACTGGGAGTGAACAACATTAATGAAAATTTGTACTAAGAAAAAAAAATAATCAGGCCCAGTGATGAATATTCTGAAGGGATTGTGGTTATAAGAAGCAACAAAGAAAGCTGATCTATGCAATGGACTCAGGAAAGAAGGGATACCTGATCTGAGAGCTTTGCAGGATGAATAGAAGTTTACCAAATGGTAGAAGAATCAAAACAGAACATGTGCAGAAAGAAGAGCAGGTGCCAAAGTGCTGTGGTGAGAGAAGACCAAGTACTTTGGAAGAATTGAGAGAGAGAGTTCGAGTGACTGGAATACAGAGCCAGCACAGCAAGATCAGACCGAATAACAAGCAAAAGTCAGATATTTATTAGATCTAATCTTTATTCATCTTATAGGGAGGATGTTTGGTTCCCATTTTATAGATGAAAAACCAAGGCCTGTAGATTAAATAACATAACCCAAGATCATATCACTATTAAGTAGAAATCAAGCAGATTGGCTTCCAGGTTATCCCTCTTTATGCCCACTCATAAATACTCAGTGTGAATAGACGAGCTTTAGAGTTTGTCTAGTACCTCCACATAGGTCATGTGTCCCCTCTGCATTGCACCAATGCATCATGCCCAGGGGCTTGGATTGCAAAGTCTACCAGTGCTGAATGGAGTACAAGGGAAGATCATTCAACAAGAATGAATTGGCCTCTCAATGACCAAATATAAAAGAGCAGCATAACTAGAAGGGAAGGAAAAGAGAAACTACAGAACAGACAGGGCATCCCTAAAATATGCATAGAATTTTCATATTCTTATAAACAACTTTTAATTGCACCATGATGTTTTTATTTACACCTAACAGAAAACTCAACTCAAAATGGTTTTTAAGCAGCTGGGTGCAATGGCACGTGCCTGTCATCCCAGTGGCGCAGGAGGCTGAGGCAGGAGGATCAAAAGTTCAAAACCAGCCTCAACAATTTAATGTGACCCTAGGTAACTTAGCAAGACTCTGTCTTCAACATAAAAAAGTCAAAAGGGCTGGGGATGTGTCTCATTTGTTAAGCACCCCTGGGTTCAATTCCCAGTACCCTAAAAAAGAGTTTGAACAATGAAGATATTTTATTTTTTCAAATAACACAAGTTACCCAGGAGAATTAACTCCAGTGCTGGTTCATGCAGAAGCTCAGTGAAATTTCTGAAGACCATTTTTTTCTATTCCAACATCCTTAGCTGGTTTTCTTTGTCCTCAATGAGCTTCCATCATGGTCATAAGAAAGACATTGCCACATTTAGGTGCCACATGCAGACAGGACAACAAAAAACAAAGGAGAAGGGGCTATTTCTTTCTTGTGTTTCTTTCTATCTTTCTTTTTTTAAGAGCAGGGATACTTTTACTCATATATCTCTGCACCAGTAGACTTATCCTCAGATCCTGGTAGCTATAACTGGGTTGCATGCCCACCCAACCCCAATAACTGCCTATAGCAATGAGAAGACCACACTTGGCTTAAACTAATCAGGACTTATCACTGAGCCAGGGCCAATGTCCCCTGAATGGTGATTATCTGAACACAGTTGGACTTCTGTCAGCAAGGAGTTAGAGGGATTTATCTGAGTGAAGTAATCAATAGCATTGTTTCTCTATTATTCAATTTGCTCAGAAAAAGTCTCACTTTCTCGGCAGCAGGAATTGAGCAGCATGAGTTTCATTGATGATGTTCCTGATAAGCTCAAAGTGGTGTAAATAAAGCAAAAAACAACTGATAGAAAGAAAACAGTCTAACTTTGTGTACTGATTTCTTCATGCTAGGAGCAAGAAAAGAGGACCATATCTTAGGCAAGCCCTAGTGACAACTGGGAAGAAGTTCTCAGACCTTTATGCACATCCCTGCCCTTCAGTGCCTGAGTAAATGTGCCCACCAAAGGGTCACAAGCCCTTCCAGGCTGGCCAGCCCTAAACTCAAGATTGGAATTTAGATTATGCTGAGTCCATTATCAATCAGCGGGATGAAAATCACAGTGCAATTTTTTGGCACATCTCTCCCTGTTTCCATCTCAGGGGATCAGGGTAAGCTATAAACATAAATTAGGAAAGACCCATGACAGTCCTGATACGATGGCAGCACTGGAATCACATCTGCCCATTTCAATTAGCTCAGAGGACAAACAGGCAAACCACCTAGCATCTTTCTTGGGCTTGGTAATAAATGTCATTGAGACTCAACACTAGTGGGCAAACAGGACCAGCCTCCAACCTGTGGTCAGGGCTTTTTGGTAGCATTGTAAACCGTGTCTCTAGAGATGATATCCTTCTGCTCAATATCCCTTCATAATTCCTAGAGAATAACTGCAAGTTATTTTTCTATAAACCTTTAATAAAAAGCTACAGTATAGTATGATATAGACGTTGAAAGTAAAGCTTTAGGAGTCTGTTATGGGCTGGAATATCAGCTCTGCTACTTGCCAGCTGTGTGACCTACTTATATCTCCAAGTTCCCATTTTTTAATCTGTAAAATGTAAATGTTAATGGGGTTGTAAAAATTGAATGAGAAAATGACACAGAGTGTCTGACACATAGTAAGTACTCAATGGCCACCAGGTCTTAAGATAGAGTAGTCATGACAGATAATACCACATAGGACATGTGGGAAGAAATAAATTCTCAGGAAACAAGGATCTAAGAGCCAGCAGACTATGGGATCACAGCGTTGAAAAGGGTCTCAGAGAAAATTTACAGCCCCTTCCTCATACTACACTCTAGGCAGAGCAGAATCTTCCAGCTCCACAGAAATTCAGAGAGGTTGACACCCCTAGAAAACTTATAAAGGTCCAATCCATAGTTAAAATTTTGGAAATTAGTTCTTAAATCTCAAAATGTGACATATCTCACCAGACTCCATTCACACACCCAACACACAGTTATCTAGTACCTGCTGAGGACCAACAATGTAGAGAGGACTTTAAGACCCCATTCTCAGCATTCTACATATATAATTGCTTGTCTTGACGATGTTAGAGACTACTGACCCCATTTTAAATGTGAGAAAACTATCCCAAAGGATCAGTGTAGGTCAGAAACATAGGTGGTGAGTTTTAGAGATCAGATGTGAACCCTAGTCAGCCTTTGAATTAAAAGAAAAAATACCAATGAGCACCTATCAGTGGATTAAACCTATATTCATCTATTCCCTGTGATCTGCAGATCAGTTCATGGCCATTCAATCTACACTGGGCTTGATTAAGAGTGACTTCAGTTCAAATGTCCTTATCTTTATGGGAGCATCAGGCTCTCCTAGGCAAACTATTCCATCTTGACTAAATAATAAAATTCTATCTGTGCAAGCACCTTTCAAATTTTCAGTCACATCATTTGTGCTACCTGACAAAACTGGCCAAAAAGCAGTTACATGGACAAATAGCTCAGATAGGGAGACTTTGCTCCATCACTCTTAGTTGAGGAACATCAAAGTCATGCAATAAAGAGACAAAAAATTGGTACATTCAGGCAATCCACTACAGTGTGACTTCAAAGCATGCATACCTTCTTCTAACACAGCAGCCTCCAAGAAAAATAAAGAAATACAATGTCCTGTACAGATTTAATAGAAATATAATCTCAGATGTCAGGGAAATATGGTGGAAGGAATCCAAAGAGTAAGGGAATATAAATTATAAAGAAATGTCTCCTGATTGAAAGCCAGGAGAGGAACAGGCAGGTAAAACCAGAAGTCAAGCAACAATTGGAATTGAAACTCTATGTGGTTTGCCTAACTTGGGCATCAGCTCGCTGGAGAGAAGAATGTTGTAACAGTTAAACAATTCACCAAACTTCACATTTGAGAAAAGATAGGCATAATAATTCACTGGTAGGACTTTAGCAGAGAGAAGTGGAGAAAGAAAAACTGACAGAAGAGTGGCATCCAGTGGCCAGGGGTTCAGTTGCAAAGAGTCACAGCTGCAGGCACCCAGATACAGCCATTGCTGGCTAACCACATGCCAGGGGAGCTTCAGTAGACCACAAGAAAGGGTGGAAACCAGCCTGGGGCCTGCAGAGGGAGAGAACTCAGCCAAAAGGGAAAGGAACAGATATTGCCATGTTCCTCCTGGAAAAACCCAGGATCCTCCTGAGTCTGCCTCATTCCTGGTCCTCCCTTCTGATCAGTTCTACCAGGTTGTTAGTAGTTCTGTGCCAATAACTCTGAGAGAAGTCCAGGGCCTCCCTTGTTAGGTTGGAGAGACACACATCTAATTAATGTGACACAATTAAGGAATGACAAGAGCACTACATGAAGAGTTGTGTGATACTGATGGAACTGCTTGCTGTGAGGCTTCAGAGTGGTGGTTCTCAAAGTAGAACAGCCCATCAGCATCCCCTGAGAACTTAGAAATGCAAATCCTCAGGCCTCACTCCAGACCTCTGGAATCAGAAACTCTGAGGATAGAGCCCAGCTTTCTGTTTTCACAAATCCTCCAGGTGATTCTGAGAGCCACTGTTCCAGAAGTCACTGAGAACAGAGAGGTCCAGTGGGTCCCTAGAGGAAGTATGCCTTCAGCAGGGACTTCAGAAGGACTGGAGAATGGGAGAGGCCTGGTCCACTGTCATTTCTGGAGTCAGAGAAGCAGGGAAGAAATTTCCTCAAGTCAGGATCAGGGAGAGGAGCTCCTGGAGGGAGGAAAGGCTAGATAGAAATAAGATCATCTAGGCTAGGAGCCTTGAAAATTAGGCACACACACACACAAAAAAAATCTGGACTGGTTGCAATACAAGACTGGCAATTTTTACCCAGGAGAATGTAAAGAGCAAGGGGATAGGAGAAATAAGGGGAACAACAACTGCCCCAAATGTGTCTTCAAAAAAAGTATGAAAGTGAGAGCCAGCTGTCCAATAAGCAGTTGAAACAACAGAGGTCAGATGATGGGAACCAAAAGGATCAAGGGTGCCATTTTGATAAGCACCTAAGTACTTCCCTCAGCCCCTGGCCCCACGCCATGCTCTGTCCCAAGACACCCCCAAACACAGTAGAAAAATATAGGTAAAAGGTCAAAGAAAATTAGGAAAGCAATAATATGAAGCCTGGACTGAAAACATGAGAGACATTCAGTTCTGGAGGAAGCTTCTAAACTCCCCTTTGAGAAACTGCTGGAAGTAGCCAAAGAAAAGAAATAATAAATTTTAAATTAAACCAAACCAAAAACTAGATTTATGGGTGTTGATAGATTAAATTCCTGTTCCCTGCCCAAACTCAAAAACAATTGAAAAATAGATATAAACATCAGGTAGACAGAAAAATCTACCTTATTAGTAACATAATATTCATATAATATACATGGAGTAATATATTCAACATTAAATTATGGAATAGAAGAGTGTGGTAGGATAAGGTATCAGAGAAGAATAGAGGGAAGAGAAAGAGGAAAGTGAGAGGAAGAGGAGAGTCTGAGATGCTCCTATCAAGATCAGTGATCACAGCAATCTCCTGTCTTCCCTTCTCTCCACTTTCTGAACAGTTTGGACCTAGAGCCACTAGAATCATGTTGGCAGGGCAAAGTAGGTTCCCACATTGGGGACAGGATTATTGGTTCACAGCAGGGTATTAGAGGCCAAGCAGAGTGAATTAGTAATCATGTGCAAGTGCTGCCCAGCACAGGGGGGTCAGAACCTACTGGGGGTGGGAAGGTAGCCTAATGTGCTGCCAGACCTCACAGAGAATGATAAAAAGCAAGCACACAGAGAGTGGCGTAATAGGCAGGGTTCTCTAGAGTAACAGAGTCAACAGGAAGTATCATTATAAAATGTAGATTTATTAGGTTGGCCTACCAACCACAATGGCCATTTGCAGGCTGTAAAGCTAGAAGAACCAGTAGCTGTGCTGTACAAGAGGTCAAAGCCCCAGAACAAGAGGGATCAATGGTGCTAACCTAGTCTGAGATTGAAGGCTTCTGGAGCATCATTGAATCCACTGGGGAAGAGTGAAGAAGCGAGAGTCCAATATCCTCAGACAATCGCAGCAGCAATCAAAAATCAGTGTTCAAGAAGAATGCACCTTGCATTTGATGCTGCTTCCTTGTTCTTCCAACTTTTATTCCATAAAAATCTTAATCCTATTGGGCCAGGCTGCCCATGCCTGGAGATGGTATCTACTTCAGTTGGCTATCCCACATGCCAATCATCCCTAGATACACCCTCATTGACACAGTCAGAAGCCTCTTAATCATCAGACCTCTTAATTCAATCAAGTTGACAATTCAAACTTACCATTTTTGCCAAGCAGGAGAAGTCAGAGCCCAAGCAAGGTGAGGAGGGCATCACCAAGAAGGGTGTCCTGGTGAAAAGTGTCTAAGCCATGCTGGCAGAAGAGAGAAGAGACAAACTGAAATGAGAGACAGAGCCCAAGTGGTCCCACATGGGGAAAGAGGTGGCATTAGAGTGGGAGATTGGTTATATACCAAAGATGCATAACTGAATCAAATCAAAGGGAAACATCACACAAGTCCAAAATGAGTAACAGTTCACAGAATAACTCCCCCTCCATCTTCAAAAGTTTTAAGGTCAAGAGAGTTCAAGAAAGACTGCAAAATTGTGGGAGGCCAACCTTACACATGACTGAGTTACACTTCCCGGCTGCGTGCTGAGGCTCTCAGTCACAGAAATGTGGCACCCTTCGTGGGTGCGAGGGTCAGTGTCTCGTGCCTGGGTGTGTCTTGCTACAGCCCCATGGGTGAAGCTATGCTCACTTGTTCATTTGTGATATAACCCCTTGCCCTGTTTAGGATAGAATCTTCTGTGGAAGTGCCTTGTGTGTGTCCCCTTCTCTTACTGTGCCCTTGGGTGTGGCCTACCCAGGTGTCAGTCAACCTGCTGACAGTGGACATCATGAAGATAGACTCAGCCCCCTGAAACCTGGCCCCTTGCCTCATTTGAATAACTTCTCCTCAATAAAAGGGTTCAGCACTACTCTTGCTCTCTCTCTTTCTGAGGACCCTTAAGGTCAGAGAAGCCGTCACAGCAACCCCAAAGAAAAAAGTATTTGTGTCTCTTCTGTGGTTATTTTGTGCTGCCCAGTTAGCCCAGGTTAACTAGAGTGACCCCTGAGCCTTTTAGTCTCGAGAGCAGAAACCCGACACAAAATTATTTTGGTTTACAGGATACTTTACAAGACATGTCATTTAAATGCAGCTATATAAAGTACAAGAATCTGAACTAAATCATTTTGCAAAAAAAAAAAAAAAAGACATTATTGCCACAACTAATGAAACCTGGACAGAGTCTTGAGGATTAGCTGGTAGTAATACATTAGTATTAACTTTGGATGATTATATTGTGGTTAAGTTGGAAAATGTCCTTGCTAGTAGGTAAAACACTAAAATATCTGTTAGTGTTGGGGCATTAGGTGATTAACTTACTGTAATGAGTTTAAATTTTTTTTAAATGTCATTTGAAATTATACCTTCATTTTTTCTACCAGATAGTAATTGTTACAAGACTTTTAAATCCAACTATGTTATACTAATATTAAGTAATGGTATTATATGTTTGGAATAGATTAACTAGCTTTGGATAAAAAAAAATTTATAGAAATCTCTAGGGTATAAAGCACTGTTTTCTTCATTTAAAAGGTTTACATTTTATTCAAGGACAAAGATAGTGAAAGAAGCCCACCAGCATACCTAACTACTTCCCCTTTACAGTTCTACTGCCCTCAGGTGCAGATTGGATGATAAAATGTTGTTACAGCTTTTAGTGAAAATATATAAATTATATAAATATATAATAAATATATAATATATAATTATATATAATAAATATATAATCTATTTGCTACTTTAAATATTCTTGAGCAGCACTGTCTAGTAGAACTTTCTGCAGTGATAGAAATATTCAATATTACTTGTATCCAATATGGTAGCCACTAGCCACATATAGCTATTGAACTCTTGAAAAAAAAACTAGTGCAACTTAGCAACTGTTTTAGTCAGCTCTTCTGCAAATGTGACTAAAAGATCTGACCAGAACAATTTTAGGGAAAGAAAAGTTTATTTAAGGGCTCAGAACAATTTTAGGGAAAGAAAAGTTTATTTAAGGGCTTATGGTTTCAGAGGTCTCAGTCCGTAGATGGAAGGCTCCATTCCTCCAGGCTCAAGGTAAGGCAGAACAT
Organism: Ictidomys tridecemlineatus; assembly: GCF_052094955.1. NCBI lineage: Eukaryota > Metazoa > Chordata > Mammalia > Rodentia > Sciuridae > Ictidomys > Ictidomys tridecemlineatus. Next base: position 13,034 of record NW_027521166.1, on the reverse strand, counting down.
CATGGTGAAAGGATGTGGCAGAAAGAAGCAGCTCCACTTGGCAATTGGAGGTATCTCTCTCTCTCTCTCTCTCTCTCTCTCTCTCTCTCTCTCTCTCTCTCTCTCTCTCTCTATCTCTCTCTCTCCACTTGCCAAATATAAATATATACCCCAAAGCTATGCCCCTAATGCCCCACCTCCTCTAGCCAAACCCTACCTGCCTTCAGTTATCATTTGATTAATCCCACCAGGTGATTGATTCATTGATTAATCATGATTTATAGAATCCAGATGGTTAAGGCTCTTGTAGCCCAATCATTTCTTCTCTGAATTTTCTTGCATTATCTCACATGTAAGCTTTTGGGAGACATCTCACATACAAACCATAACAGCAACTGAATTTTTATTTTTAAGTGTAAACTAAGTAGTCATGTGAGGCTACAATACTGGACATTTACAGTTGTAAATTACAGAGAAATAGAGAAAGTTTCCTAATTCCTATTAGGTTTTGGTGTCAAGGTTAACGTACCCTTGACACCAAAACCTAATAATTTGAACCCAAAAAGTTTAGAAGCCAATCTCACTTATGATGTAACTTTAAAAATCATAAATGTAATTTTAATTTATAGAATCCAGATTGTTATTTTAAACACACACACACACAATGTGACTAACTTGGAATTATTCCATTTGCAGAAAAGTTTTTTAATGTGACCTCTTACATTAATAAGAAAACAGAAAATATATTTTAATAAATGCCAATAAGATATGTGATAAAGGGGCTAGGATTGTGGCTCAGTGGTAGAGTGCTTGCCTACCATGCTTGAGGTACTGGGTTCGATCCTTAGCACCACATAAAGTGTAAAATAAAGATATTGGGTCCACCTAAAACTAAAAAATAAATATTTTTTAAAAATGTGATAAAATTCAAGATTAATGGCTTATTTAAAAAAACTCTTAGTAAGTCAAAAAATTAAGACTTTTCCTATGTAGTACTATTAGCTATCAAAAATAAACCATAAGCCATTTATACCAAATGATGAAACACTAGAAGTGGCCCATTAAAGAACAAGAAAAACACAATTGTTATGGCAGTATTTGCCAATGTTATATAACAAGAAAATAAAATTATGTAGATATTAAAAAGGAACAAATAAAATGATCATAATTTGCAGATTTTAGTGATACTCAGGAAACCCAAGAAAATTGACCACTAGAAATAACATGAAAAATCAGCATAATTTCCATATAGGACAGATATAGAATTACCCGTCTGTCACCAATCTGAGTCTTCAGAGCCTGAAAGATAAGGCCAGGCCTGTTTCATTTGTAGTTTTATTTTTAGCACCTAATAAAATCCCTAGAATATAGAAAATACAAGTATTTGTTGAATTAACTAGTTAATTTGTTGACTAAAAAATATCCACAAATTCTATTAGTTGAGCTTTATCATTTCCCCCAAATAACCAGTTTCCAAAATTTTTATCAATATATGCAAAAAAAAATTACAAAATTTAACACTATTCACAAATTTTATTGAACTAGGAATAAAAGGAAATCTTCCCAAAACTATAAAGGACATTTGTAAAAACAAATTGGGTTAACATCAAACTTAATAAAATTGAATGCCTGGCTTTAAGTCCACAGGATATGTTATGTTCCTCCGCAAACTACCTGTTATCTATAGAAGAAATGCAGGCCAAAAAAGGCCAATAAGAACAACACAACTTACCCTGAATGGGAACTTTTGTGACCCTTACACAGACCAAATCCAAGAACTCAGGGAAATGAGGATAATTCCTCTTAACTATAAAATCTGTAAGAACAGGTTCTAATTAAAACCAGTCAACATGGGCCAAAGTAACCTAGAGTTTTTGTGGCAGTGGGAACTTGAAAGTCTAATTTCATCTTGCTGTTGGTCAAAAAAATGTAGACCTGGGTGGGATTTTCTGGAATCTTCCCCAGGAATCCCTAGTAAAACTGGAGGCCAGTGGACGCAATGCTGTTCCTCTCCTCCTTGAGGGGACCCATTCTCTCCCTTGAAAGTGATCCCTTTTTCCTTTTGAGCAGCATGTCAGAAATCTTTTCTGGAGTGATTGCGAGAATTGGGGTGAAAGGGGCCTTCATGCTGCCTCAGTTTTGCAGAAAGCTTGTGTTCTATAACATCACTACACCTACTCAATATTGTCCTGAAAATCTGTGTAACCGATGTGATTCTGCACTCTGTATACGGGGTAAAAATGGGAGTTCATAACCCACTTGAATCAAATGTATGAAATATGATATGTCAAGAACTATGTAATGTTTTGAACAATCAATAATAAACATTAAAAAAAATCCTAGCCAGGGCAATAAGGATAGAAACATAAACAAAAAACAAATTGGACAGGTAAGAAATGGTCCCATTTGCCAACAACATGAACATGTACAAAATGCCAAGAAACCTAATAATTTTTTTAAAGCTCCTAGAATTAATGTGAACTCAGGAGGATTAAGTTATGTAAGGTCAACATAAGAAAATTATACTTCTTTTTCTGTAAGCCTCAGCTTTCTCATCTGTAACAAAGGGAAAGTAATTGAATTTTCCCAAAGAGTTTACTATAAGAGATCCACAGTGATTGTGTGCAACCTGTTCAGCCGAGTTCCTTGAAAAGTGTAAGTCAGTCCTTGGTGAAAGTTAGTAGTCACTTCACTCATTAAGTATCGAAAGCTGATGTGAAGCTGAGCTTGATGGTACACAACTGTAATCCCAGCACTTGGGAGGATGAGGCAGGAGGATCATGAGTTCAAAGCCAGCTTTAGCAACAGGAAGACGCTAAGCAACTCAGTGAGACCTTCTCTCTAAATAAAATACAATAGAGCTGGGGATGTGGCTCAGTGGTCGAGTACCTCTAAGTTCAATCCCGGGTACCCACCTCCAGCTAAAAAAGACAGCTGACGTGGATGCATATGAAGTTGATGTAAAAGAAAACTATGAATTTTATGGACTAAAATCTTGGTATGAGGTCAGTGGATCTAGATGTCAAAAATAGCTAAGGCCAGCTTGGGACTAACTTCTGAAGTCTACAGGAAAAGGGATCTATTAGATGCTTATCCAACCCCCAATTTGAGTTCTGTGTTTAGTTTTGAATGCCATATGTCAACAAGTACATTGAGAAATCCAACCACCTCTAAGAAGATATGAAGCAGAAGGATAACGGTTTGGAAAAGGGTGACAGCAGAGTTTCCATTGTAATCATGCCAGAGTCACATGACAGCAGTCCACAAATATGCAGAGGTCTGTCATGTGATATGGAGATGTGCTCCAGGGGACAAATGAAAGACCAGAATCTAGGAAGTATATATTTATTTAAACTTCATATTAGAAATAGCAATGAAAGTTTCTCTCAAATGGGGTTCTTGTGGAATACATAAGGCTTCAAATATGAGTCCCCTTTTTATAGATAAGAAATACAAAGGCTAAAATTAAAGTCCTTGACCAAGATTTCATAGTTAGCCAATTTAGAATCATGATTTAGATCTTGGTCTTTTGACTCTGCATGATGAGCTGCCATGGTTCTTTAGCAAGTCAGAAAGAGGCTAGGACTAGGGTCCACAGCCTTTGGCTAGCAATTTGGTCAAGCAGGCTGGGCCTCAGGAGCGAGGCTGAAGCCTTTTGGCCACTGTTTTGAAGTGATTCTGCTGGAGTTAGTCTACAGGGCTGAATTGATGTACAAAAACGTGCAGAAATCTAACCATCCAGTCAGCTAGAGCTATCAGCTGAAAGTGGAGTAGGGTGACAGGGTGTGAGCAAATGCTATTGATGTTTTCTGCCATGTGTTTGAAAACCCAGCATAAATACTGATGCCAAGAGCTTGTTGGTAGCTCTTAGAAACAAACAGAAGATGGAACAGCCATTTCCCCCTCCATTCAGGATACTGTTAGCCAAATAGAGAATTTCAGTTTGGTTAAGAAATGAGTCCATTACACACTTGCTCCTATTGTTCAAATGTGGTTGTTGATGCTTTGGAGAGTGGACGCTCCCAAAAGGGTGACACTAACCACAACATATAGCACTCCAGGCATCCAGACCACATGTGTGAGGATCCTTGTCCTGACAGCCAGTGGATGTATTTTAAAATGATTATTTAATCTCTTCCAACAGAACCTCATTAGCTAACGGCCATTGTCACCTTCTATCCTGCCAGTGAATTGGGTTTTCAGTTCAGTAGAAGCTTAGAATTTTCCTACTCATGTAGGCAGATTAAAGTGCTCAACTAACTCAGGTGTAACCTATTTAATTCACCACCCAACTAATTACTGCAGATGCAGATAAACCAGGCTAACAGAAAAGAATCCACTTCCCAAAACAAAACAAAGAGCAAATAAGCATGCTTTTCAATACCCAGCAAAGGATGTGTCAGATGGAAGAAATCTTAAAAAAGCAAACAAATGACTCTGAAAATCAGTGAGTTTCAAGAGGAAGAAAAATTAAAGCGAGTTCTTTGTCTATGTGGGGTCTATTGGTTCGACTTTGAATGCCATTTAACAACAGAAGTAGAATCAACTCTTTCAGTCATGTGAAATTAGAATTTAGCAGGTTCTCATACAATTTCACTTTAAATACTAAGGTTTTTTTTTATTAGAACTGAATAAACTATGGAGACTGGAATTAAGGACATTGTTGTAAAGTGAACTCTCTGTTCTTCAAAGAGGTTAACTTTGAAATATGAACTTAATTACAAGTATTTTGCTCTAAAGAACATTAATTGGATGTATCTTATTGTGGTAAAAATTTATGTTTCAAAGGTAAATAACTAAAAAATATCAGATTTTTGTTTTGACAGGTCATTTTTCTCAAAAGACATATTCAGGAAATCAGTTATTTGAGCATATAGCTTGAAAAGAATAAAGAATTAATCTTAAACATCCTCTTAATTCATTTTTTCATTTACAAAATTATGAACTAAATAAAAGTTTATCTTTTATATTAGCAGAAAATATATATTTACCTATGGAAGGAAACCTCCATACAATATTTTTCTAAGTGACTATTACATTGTAATATCAAGTATTCAATACTCCTACTAACCCATTATTGTGAGATAGTTTTTGGAAATATTTCATGGCCTCATCATGCAATCTTTACAACCCATGCTGAGAAGTATGACCTAAGAGGATGAGCCTAGGCATTAGAGAAAAAAGTTCAAGTACTGGCACCCCATTCACTCTCTGTAACCTAAGTAAATCCCTCACTCTCAGGTACCCTCATCTAGAAACTGAACAGAAATTAGCCTTGACAAGCTAATTCCACAAAAATGACCAGAGTGTAGGAGCAAGACTTGCCATGAAAATCTTGATTCATTATCAGTAACCCATTCCATCTGGATGTCTATGCAATGTGTAACAAAACACAAGGGCATGCTTGAAATTAGAACTTTGTGATGCTCACAAGAAGAAAGATGTTAAACTGAGTTTTCTTTTGTTTCTGTGGGGAGAACTATAGATTGCATCACACACAATGAACCAGTTGACCTTCAATTCTTTCCCTCCACCCCCCACCCCATCCACACACCCCCGTCTACCCCCCCATGTTCACCCCCGATCCTCCTCACCCCTGTCCCTCCCATCTGTCCCCCCATCTGCTCCCCCTTTCCATGCTCCCCATCCGCCTTGTCCCCCTCTCCCTCTCATAAAATCTATAAGTTTCCTAGTCACAAAAGAGAGGAATAAATGTTTTAAAACTCTTTGGTACAAATTTACAGCCAGCTTGAAGAAGAAATCAACCATCAAAAATCTGTTGGCCTGGAACACAGATGCCATGAAAATTTTCCTGAGCAACCCTAACTCAGGACATCTCCCAAAATTTATTCTTCAGAACCAAATCCTAACAGGTACATGAAGAAAAAGAAAAAAATAGGCAATGGGCTATACAGTTCAATATCTGGGAAATTTTACATACTTTATACTCCTTTTGGAAATTCTTTTTTTTTTTTTTAAGAGAGAGTGAGAGAGGGGAGAGAGAGAGAGAGAGAGAGAGAGAGAATTTTTTTAATATTTATTTTTTAGTTCTCGGCGGACACAACATCTTTGTTGGTATTTGGTGCTGAGGATCGAACCCGGGCCGCACGCATGCCAGGCAAGCGCGCTACTACTTGAGCCACATCCCCAGCCCCTTTTGGAAATTCTTAATTCCTCTTGGTTTAAAGGAACTTATATTTGCAGGAAATAACTGTTTAACTTTGAAATAACCTGGCATTTCACAAGCCTATGTGACCTTGTGTTCATAGTAGCTATTTAAAAAATCTCACTTTAGTATTCCTATTAACACACCTGGGAAATTATTGTTCCATCAATTGGTGCCCAGTATCACACGGGCCACCTTTATGTAGACTTTAAAGAGATCAAATGAGAGATTCTAAGGGAAACATTTTTTTTTCAAAGTTATAGTCCTTATTCATTTTACCCATATTGTGTTTTTGTGATGGTTCATAGCAATTTAAAAAAGGAAAGAGAAGCAAAAAGAAAAGAAATCTATACCAAAATATGAAGACTCTTAACCATTGTGTATGTTGGAATTTTTTCCATTACAAGCAATAGTGAAACCAGAGTTTCAAGATGAAACACTGAGTTCACTGCTTCTGCTGGCAGGTGGGGTCTGCACAAGCTGTGGCAGCTCTCAATGGCTGTAAGCTCTCCAGTGTTGCAGCTGACCCCAGGAGCTCACCATCAATTTCTTCTTCCTTCATGCTTCTTGTCTCATGAATTTGAAGAATGAAATTCACGAACCAGGATGAATAAATATAAGAATAGGATTTAACAAATATATTTTGAGTACCTAAGAAGTGCCAGGTTAAGTGCTAGGAAGTGATATTTGCCAAATTATGTTGTTATATTGTGTGCATGTAAGAATATGTAACAACAAATCCCTTATTGTATACAATTATAATGCATCAATTAAAAAAATTAATTTAAAAAAAGGGGCTAGGGTGGTGGCTCGGTAGTAGAGTACTTGTCTTGCACATGTGAGGCACTGGGTTTGATCCTGAACACCACATAAAAACAAATAAATAAAGGTACTGTGTTCATCTACAACAAAAAAATGTTTTTAAAAAATGCATAAAAAGAGGCACCAGGTATTATTCCATGTGCTAAACATATGTCAGTAGACAAAATACAAAAGTCCCTGCCCTCGTTTAGCTTACACTCCAGCACAATTTGCATTCAACTTTTAGGTCAATAATTTACTAGCTGCATAAACTCGAATTTTTGTCATCTGTAAGGAGATGACAACCCTTTCCTTAGAGGCATACAGACATGGGATGAAGTATGGCATCTAGGACACAGCCGACAGGCACTAAAGGCTGCTGTTGTTGCTATTATTCCTGTTCATACAAATGTTTGAAAATCCACAAAAGAAATAATGTGTTTGCAATAAAATAGTAAGTGTAAAATTAGATATAAGAAATTATAAATGGCCTTCATTGTGGCCCACCCCTGTAATCCCAGCAGTTCAGGAGGCTACGGTAGGAGGATTGCAAGTTTGAAGTCAGCATCAGCAATTTAGTGAGGCCCTAAGCAACTTAGCAAGACCCTGTCTCAAAATTTAAAAAATAAAAAAGGGCTGGGGAAGTGGCTCGGTGGTTGAGCAACTCTGGGTTCAATTCCCAGTACCAAAAAGAGAAAAGAAAGAAATGAATTCTCCTAGTAGAACAACAACAACATAAAGGCATTATGTTTCCTTATATTAGCAAGAATCATTATCTGATGGTGACATCCACTCTTGAGGACAGTTCTCAAACCTGTACCCAGTCCCATCACTGTGCTCTGCAATTTCCAGATAATAAATACTGTGCTATTTTGGTTCTAAGTTGCTGTTCAAGAGTAAATTACCAGAGAACTCTAACTTCAAAAAAGGTATCTACTCCAAAAAAAAAAAAAAAAAAAAAAGGAGAAATGATATTCTAAGGAAACTTTTTCACGGCCTCATAACCCTAGCAATAGAGCAGTAATAGCAGTTAAATACTAGCCTAATCCTACAAGTGAACAGATTATTGAAAATTTCAAAGTGACAACTTTGATTTGAAGATTCACCTCATTGACTATCTAATTCATTCCTAATGACATAATCATTGGTGAACAGTAAACGCAATTCAGAGGGTCAGAGCTCTCCTATTTTCATTAGCTTTTATATCCAGAGTGCTGTTTTACTACTGAGCCTCGTATTTTATTATTTAAAAGGAGAAGAAAGTATCCCTATTTCCAAGGTGATGATTATTAACGTGCTACCACATACAGCACGTGGTTATTACAGCACAAATAGAGAGCCTTTTGAAACACTCACAAAATATATTTAAATTTGTATCACCCCAAAAAAATTCACAAATAAAACTCAGCTAGAGATAAATTAATTACCTTATTATGTTCCACAAGGAAAACAAGTGTTAGGTACCCTGCTGCATTGTTTTGGTAGGCAATCAATATTTTACTGTCTAACCATATTTAACTTTACGTGTATATCTAAATCTCTTTACTACTAGGAATTCTAATACAATACTCTAAGCATAACTCATGGCCATATTCAGGTGAATTAAAGATTCCCTGAAATACACCACACTAAGGAAGTCGTATTTCATCTGCATCTGTTTTCCTTATTCATTACCTAATCCTTCAACCCCCAATTCTCTCTACAGTTCTTTATTAATTTAAACAAAATATGTTCAATTTGGACTTTTCTAGTAAGGTATAAATCTGTACATTTACCCTATCACAGTCCATTAATAGATACCAAAATTTTTGATAGAATGTGTACTTATATCAAAATAAATTTCTAAAATTGTATATTATTAATTAAAGAATTGTTCTTGCTTTTACTAGAATCCTTTGAAAAGTTTGCCTGGAGCTCATATATTGATCTGCTTCCTATATCCTGAAGATAGATGAGACAGGACTCTAGTGTTTGGGTTCGCAATAGTTAACATGAAAGCCTTTTAAAAATGTGCCTGAGAAATCATCGAGTGGTAAATTCAAGACCTCTTTAACCATGGGGTGAGGAATCTCCATGCCTACTATGTGTGGGTTGCTTTTTTTTTATGCCATCAATGTCTCTATATTTCAAGTTTCAGCAAAGGGGCTCATACTTAAGAAAGGATACTGATGAATGAAGGAAAACTACATAATGATGATAGATTTATTTCTGTATGTATACTAAGGTAATGCATACTAGGGAAAAATATGGTAAGGAACCCTAATTTTGGGGTTATTCTGAAATACTGGACTTGATTTATTTTGTTTTACAGTTCACAGGATTAAAGAGTAATCCTCACTTTATGTGACACCTAAGGTTTAAACTTAAAAAACATTTTCATCTCCATGTCCATATGACTGCTATTTCCCTTTCTCAAAATTTCAAAGTTGAATATTCTCTTAGAGCTTAATTCTCAGTAAACTCTAAAACCTGTACCAATTTGGGCATTCTCAGGAGTCACTAACAAAGTCTCAGAGAAAATCAGTGAGTTAATATCTTTTGCTACATCCATCCAAACTATGCACAGAACTCCTCCCCATCTCATCTGGAGAGATGCCAAAAAAGTAAAAGGCAGTGTTTCCATCTAATGGAACCAAGTGGACTTGGTACCCCAATATAAATGCATTCATTAACCCAGACAGATTAGTAAAAACAAACAAGTTATTTGATAAGTAAGATATAATATTAATGATACTATTTTGTAACCCTCAGAAACAAGGACTGGTCCATTTATCAATGGGAAACTTTTTTTTTAGGTTTTCACCAAAGGCATAACATTCTCAATCTACTGTTTTAAAAAACATTTTATATCAAGATGCTTTTATTGGAGAGGCTAGGGACAAATGCAGAAAATTGCCAGAGCGGGAAATCACTGCTTCTTTTTACCCATTTCTAAAAAAAAAAAAAAAAATACAAGTACAGATTATGCAAAAAATAAAGCCTTTAGGAATAATTCAACCTCAATACAACTAGGGAATATCAGATTTCATAATTGAAAAATAATTGTAACTTGTGAAACTGAATTCTTCTGAAATATCAACTGTTGAAAGTTCTTAGAAGAGAAGAGACTTACCAGCAATATCTCATGGCATTGGAGATGAGTATTTGGCCCTTTATCTATTGTGTGTGTGTATGTATGTGTGTGTGCGTGCATGCACACACACATATGCAGGTGCATACTTGTGCATACGTGTGGTATTGGGAGTCAAACCCAGGGTCTTGCACATGCTAGACAAGTGGTCTACCACTGAACCACACCCCCAGTCACATCTTCATCTTTTATTTATAGAAAGCAATTGTTTAGTCACTTTGGCAATGAAGATCATAAATAAGGGGAAATGCATGGGTTAAATTGAAGCCTTTCCTCATTCTCTTCCAAAAAGTCTTGAAAGCTGACCATATTCTATAGACTTCTCATACAAACCACATATACCACCATAACTCTACTTTCTTCTTTAGGCTCCTACTCCATGTATAGCAGTATTTCCTAGTATTTCCTTACCATCCAATATAATGGCAATTAACTTCATTTCTTTATTCTGCCCTGTCTGGTTTCATCCCACCTTGACATTATGTAAGGCCCAGAGAATGCCTGAGAAGTCACAATGAACTCCCCAAAAATGTCCAGGTAAATGATATGCATCTCATTTTAATCATTTTCACAGGGCTCAATAAAATAATGTTACACCACTGTCAAAATTATATCTCTGAGATACAACTTTGGTGCTCCATCCATATTCCCACAGATCTCTCAGGATTTTTCTTGAAGAAAAAATGTCCTCAAGCTACTAATACACATTTGTGTATTCTAATGGTTGGGAGGTTCAGAAGTAGGAAAGTCCAGCTCCTTGGTCAAAGGTTGTACAAAAGGTGCTTTTGTAAAGCAAGAATGAATGTCATAAAAAGGAACAGAGAGAAAGAGATTTGGGGTATTAAAAGTATGATTGCCAGGCTGGGTGCAGTGGGGCACACTTAATCCCAGTAACTTGGGAGGTTGAGGCAGGAAGATCACAACTGAGGTCAGTCTTGGCAATTCAGCTCAATCCTGTCTCAAAAAAATAAAAATGAATCGGAATGTAGATCAATGGTAAAGTGCTCCTGGTACCAAATGTTAGAATATGTATGACTGCCATAAAAACACTGAGAAAAATTACAAAGAAATGGAAAATACTCAGAGAACTAATTGAAAAGTTCCACAAATGCAATATAGAAAGAAATTAAGAAAAGGGAGAAAAGAAAACAATTGGAGACAAATTTTCAGAGCTGAAAAGAAACAGAAGCCTTTGAGATTGAAAGCAATCACAAAGTACCTAATAGAATGATCTTAAGAAGACTCATCCCTAGTGATGACTTAATGAAATTTCAGATCATTGAGGATAATATGAGGATCCAAAAATGGTGTCCAAGAAACAACAGGTTACCTTCCCTACACAGGAAGAAGAATCACAAAGCCATCAGGATTCTCATCTGCAACATTAGCTGCTAGAAAACAATGGGGGTAATTCCTCAAAATTATGAGTAGAAACTATTTTTAACTTAGATTTTTATTTCATGCCAAAATAATAAAGGAATGAATACATTTTTAGACAAAAAGGTATCTCTATTAATCTTGTGTGTGTGTGTGTGTGTGTGTGTGTGTGTGTGTGTGTGTGTGTGAGAGAGAGAGAGAGAGAGAGAGAGAGAGAGAGAGAGAGAGAGAGAGAGAGAGAGAAAAGAAGGAAGGGAGGGAGGGAAGGGGAGAAGAAGGGAGAAAGGAAGGGAGGAAGAGGAAAGAAAAGAAAGACTAACTTAAGGTCTGTAATTGACTTTTTACCAAAAAACAAGGCATGAAATCCTAGAAATATTATTTCTTCTTTTTTATTAATTCATTTTTTTATTAGTTACACATGACAGTACAATGATCTTGACATATCATATATTTGAATCAAATAGGGTATAATTTCTCATTTTTCTGAGTGTACAGGTTGCAGAATCACATTGGTTATACAGACAGGTATATACATACAGCAATACTAGTGTACTAAGGCAGGATTTCAATGAATACATATCCCAGAAGGACAACTATGTAATATAACTCAACATAGTAATTCCAGAATAGAACAGAAGGTCAGGTGGATCTAAGTAAAATATCTCCAAGAAGAGAGTATTTCCTATTGCATTCATTTCAAAACAAAGAAGCAGGCTGAACTTGACAATTCAATTCAAACATAGATTTATTTTGTCATGATATGGAGGGGGGAGGAACGTCAATTAGAACTCCAAGAAAAAAAATGGTTGTATAAAAAAAATGATTCAAATATAAAATAAGTGAAATATGGCACAATTTTGAGCAATTAAGCTAGGTGAGAACATTAAGATGGAAGGAAAATGTGAATGGTAGATATTCTGGTATTTCAACCAGTCACTGTCTTCAGGGCTGACTTGCTGACTCACCCACACCCTAGCTTCTGGAAATGTCAGATATTGGCCATTCACATCTTTTCTCTTGACTTCCATCTTGAGAACCCCCAGACTCTGGCAACTGGCTTGACCAAGATCCTGTCTCCTGGAGGATTGTCTGAAGCCTCAGATGCAACCAACCCCAACCAGTACATCAACTTCTCCCTTCTCATACTGATTCTGCTTTTCTCACTTCGTAACAACATCTCCTTCCTCGATTCCTCTCCATCTTTCTTTTCTCACTTCTTTGTGAGTAAATCTCCCAAAAGCATTCCCCATGCAATTCTCCATCACAGACTCTGTTTTCAGGGAACCCAATTGAAGAGACATGTATAAGGGGCATTGAGCATTCAGAAAACTGCACTCAGTTCTCTCCATGTTCCTGAGCTTAGGATTCATGCAGAGAGAAAGGAAGAGAAGAAACTAAAAAACAGGTGTGGAGGCCGGGAAGTGAATAGATCTGAATACCCCAGGATGGAATCAGCATACAAAGTAAGCAGTATGCTCCTCATCCAACCAGTAACCTCTCCAACCTCATGTCCTAATTCCTAAAATGGGAAGGTAAAAAACAAAACAAAACAAAAAACAAAACTCTGGTTTCTATGAAAAA